>NC_060183.1:2091716-2291716 GCF_021184085.1 Oncorhynchus gorbuscha
GCAGAGCAGTGACTGTATGCTAGAAGGATAGTCCATGTGTCCAGGTTGTTTCCTTAAGTGGATGAGTCTGTCTGATTTCGCATGTACGGTAAATCCTCAACCGTTAGCTACCTCTTTTTCAATTCAAGTGAGCAAGAAAAGAGTGAATAATGACATGTCTGTTGTTTTGTGTGACTACAGCACGAGCGACAATACGCTAAAATAGAGACCTTCAAATTGAGCGAGGCGTTAAAGTGGACGACCCCCCCCCTCCCCCCCGGCTTGGGTCTTTATAATTCAAAACAATGCATTCTAAAATAATCAAATAACGCCTCGCACGCTCACCCTTAGTGAGTTTAAGCCATTAGAGAGATGTGTCCTTTAGTGAGTTTAAGCCATTAGAGAGATGTGTCCTTTAGTGAGTTTAAGCCATTAGAGTTTAGAGTTTAGGCGATAAGTTGGCACAGAAGGGCATAAAATCAGTCTGGACAGTTTACGAGAAAAGGGCTCCCCCAAGGTTAAATTCTAGGACCCATTCTTTCCGCGCTGTAGATAAATGATATAGAAAGAACTATAAATCGGTCAAATAGTATAAACATTGTACAGGATAATGACTTATCTTTCTCAGTGGGAGGGGCAAAGCTGAGCTCTTTATTGTTATTTCCTGTTCCTGTGTGCAGGAGGAAGTGGAGCCGTTCCCCGAAGAGAGAGACAACTTCCTGCAGCAGCTGTACAAGTTCATGGAGGACAGAGGTCTGCGGTTTATAGAATGAAACATTTCAACCCATTAACTTAATGTACCCACCCTGCACCTGACAGCAGAGGAGGCTGGTTTGAGGAGTGAGAAGGGGAAGATGGAATGGAATAAATGGAACTGAAGACGTAGCAAACAAATAATAACCGTTCCATCCATTACAATGAGCTTGACCTCCTCTAGCTCCCCCCACCAGCCTCCTCTGCCCGACAGTTGATTGGTTGATTTGATGGAAGACATTGAGGCCGTGGTCTCTTTTCCAAATGTGCCCTGTACAATGCAATATAAAAAATATATATACAGTACCAGTCAAAAGTTCGGACACACCTACTCATTCCAGGATTTTGTACTTGTTCTACATTGTAGAATAATAGTGAAGACATCAACACCATTAAATAACACATCACGTAGTAACCAAACAAGCGTTAAACAAATCAAAATATATTTTATATTTGAGATTCTTCAAAGTAGCCAACCTTTGCATTGATGACAGCTTTGCACACTCTTGGCATTCTCTCAACCAGCTTCAAGAGGTAGTTACCTGGAATGCATTTGAATTAACAGGTGTGCCTTGTTAAACGTTAATTTGTGGAATTTCTTTGGCTCAAACGCATTAAGAAGGAATCAGTTGTGTTGTGGGAGGGGGGGAATATCCATATTTGGAAAAATACCAAGTCCATATTATGACAAGAAAAGCTCAAAAAGCAGAGAGAAACGACAGTCCATCGTTACTTTAAGACATGAAGGTCAGTCAATCTGGAAAATGTCAAGAACTTTGAAAGTTTCTTCAAGTGCAGTCGGCAAAATCCAACAAGCGCTGTGATGAAACTGGCTCTCATGAGGACCACCACAGGAATGTAAGACCCAGAGTTACCTCTGCTGCAGAGGATAAGTTCATTAGAGTTACCAGCCTCAGAAATTGCAACCCAAATAAATGCTTCACAGAGTTCAAGTAACAGACACATCTCAACATCAACTGTTCAGAGGAGACTGTGTGAATCATGGTCGAATTGCTGCAACGAAACCACTACTAAAAGACAGCAGTAAGAAGAGACTTGCCTGGGCCAAGAAACACAAGGAATATTCTGGCTGATCTCTGCTCTACTACCCCTCTAGAGACTGATGGAAAAGCATTCCAGGTGAAGCTAGTTGAGAGAATGACAAGAGTGTGCAAAACTGTCATCAAGGCAGAGGGTGGCTACTTTGAAGAATCTCAAATATAATCTTACCTTGCGTTCCAAATGGCACCCTATTTCCTATATAGTGCACTACTTTTGACCAGGGCCAATAGGGAATCTCATAGGTAGTGCACTACTTTTGACCAGGGCCAATAGGGAATCAGATGTTTAAATCAAATCAAATGTATTTATATAGTCCTTCTTACATCAGCTGATATCTCAAAGTGCTGTACAAAACCCAGCCTAAAACCCCAAACAGCAAGCAATGCAGGTGTAGAAGCACGGTGGCTAGGAAAAACTCCCTAGAAAGGTCAAAACCTAGGAAGAAACCAAGAGAGGAACCAGGCTATGAGGGGTGGCCAGTCCTCTTCTGGCTGTGCCGGGTGAAGATTATAACAGAACATTACCAAGATGTTCAAATGTTCGTAAATGACCAGCATGGTCAAATAACAATAATCACAGTAATTATCGAGGGTGCAGCAAGTCAGCACCTCAGGAGTAAATGTCAGTTGGCTTTTCATAGCCGATCATTCAGAGTATCTCTACCGCTCCTGCTGTCTCTAGAGAGTTGAAAACAGCAGGTCTGGGACAGGGAGCACGTCCGATGAACAGGTCAGGGTTCCAAAGCCGCTGGCAGAACAGTTGAAACTGGAGCAGCAGCACGGCCAGGTGGACTGAGGACAGTAAGGAGTCATCATGCCAAAGTAGTCATGATCCTAGGGCTCGGGCATGGTCCTAGGGCTCAGGTCCTCCGAGAGAGAGAAAGAAAGAGAGAATTCGAGAGAGCATACTTAAATTCACACAGGACACCGAATAGGACAGGAGAAGTACTCCAGATATAACAAACTGACCCTAGCCCCCCGACACATAAACTACTGCAGCATAAATACTGGAGGCTGAGACAGGAGGGGTCAGGAGACACTGTGGCCCCATCCGATGATACCCCCGGACAGGGCCAAACAGGCAGGATACAACCCCACCCACTTTGCCAAAGCACAGCCCCCACACCACTAGAGGGATATTAAGGCTGATTATAGCCCACGAAGATCTCCCCCACGGCACAAACCCGAGGGGGGTTTGATCACGTCAGAGACTCAAGCCACTCAAGTGGGACGGCATGTAAGAGCACCAGTAAGCCAGTGACTCAGCCCCTGTAATAGGGTTAGAGGCAGAGAATCCCAGTGGAGAGAGGGGAACCGGCCAGGCAGAGACATATGACCCACTGAAGAGATGAGTCTTCAGTAAAGACTTAAAGGTTGAGACCGAGTTTGCGTCTCTGACATGGGTAGGCAGACCGTTCCATAAAGATGGAGCTCTATAGGAGAAAGCCCTGCCTCCAGCTGTTTGCTTAGAAATTCTAGGGACAATTAGGAGGCCTGCGTCTTGTGACCGTAGCGTACGTGTAGGTATGTACGGCAGGACCAAATCAGAAAGGTAGGTAGGAGCAAGCCCATGTAATGCTTTGTAGGTTAGCAGTAAAACATTAAAATCACCCCTTGCTTTGACAGGAAGCCAGTGTAGAGAGGCTAGCACTGGAGTAATATGATCAAATGTTTTGGTTCTAGACAGGATTCTAGCAGCCGTATTTAGCACTAACTGAAGTTCATTTAGTGCTTTATCCGGGTAGCCGGAAAGTAGAGCATTGCAGTAGTCTAATCTAGAAGTAACAAAAGCATGGATTCATTTTTCTGCATAATTTTTGGACAGAAAGTTTCTGATTTTTGCAATGTTACGTAGATGGAAAAAAGCTGTCCTTGAAACAGTCTTGAAATGTTCGTCAAAAGATCAGTGTCCAGAGTAAAGCCGAGGTCCTTCACAGTTTTATTTGAGACGACTGTACAACCATTAAGATTAATTGTCAGATTCAACAGAAGATCTCTTTGTTTCTTGGGACCTAGAACAAGCATCTCTGTTTTGTCAGAGTTTAATAGTAGAAAGTTTGCAGCCATCCACTTCCTTATGTCTGAAACAGGCTTCTAGCGAGGGCAATTTTGGGGCTTCACCATGTTTCATTGAAATGTACAGCTGTGTGTCATCTGCATAGCAATGAAAGTTAACATTACATTTTCGAATGACATCCCCAAGAGGTAAAATATATAGTGAAAACAATAGTGGTCCTAAATCGGAACCTTGAGGAACACTGAAATTTAAAGAGGTCTAAAGAGGTCTTTCTACTTACTCTGAAAAACACCAAAAGAAAGATGCCCAGGGTCCCTGCTCACCTGCGTGAACGTGCCTTAGGCATGCTGCAAGGAGGGCTGCAGATGTGGCCAGTGCAATAATTTGCAACGTCCGTACTGTGAGACGCCTAAGATTCTACAGGGAGACAGGACGGACAGCTAGTCCACGCGTAACGACACCTGCACAGGATCGGTACATCTGAACAACACACCTGCGGGACAGGTACAGGATGCAACAACAACTGCCCGAGTTACACCAGGAACACACAATCCCTCCATCAGAGCTCAGACTGTCCGCAATAGGCTGAGAGAGGCTGGACTGAGGGCTCGTAGGCCTGTTGTAAGGCAGGTCCTCACCAGACATCACCGGCAACGTCGCCTTTGTACACAAACCCACCGTCGCTGGACCAGACAGGAATGGCAAAAAGTGCTCTTCACTGACGAGTGGTGGTTTTGTCTCACCAGGGGGACTTGTCTGATTCGTGTTTACCATCGAAGGAATGAGCGTTACACCGAGGCCTGTACTCTGGAGCGGGACGGATCTGTTCCGTCAAGGTCTAGGGCGGTGTGTCACAGCATCATCGGACTGAGCTTGTTGTCATTGCAGGCAATCTCAACGCTGTGCGTTACAGGGAAGACATTCTCCTCCCTCATGTGGTACCCTTCCTGCAGGCTCATCCTGACATGACCCTCCGGCATGACAATGCCACCAGCCATACTGCTGGTTCTGTGCTGGATTTTCTGCAAGACAGGAATGTCAGTGTTCTGCCATGGCCAGCGAAGAGCCCGGATCTCAATTCCATTGAGCACGTCTGGGCCCTGTTGGATCGGAGGGTGAGGGCTAGGGCTATTCCCCCCAGAAATGTCCGGGAACTTGCAGGTGCCTTGGTGGAAGAGTAGGGTAACATCTCACAGCAAGAACTGGCAAATCTGGTGCAGTCCATGAGGAGGAGATGCACTGCAGTACTTAATGCAGCTGGTGGCCACACCAGATACTGACTGTTACTTTTGATTTTGACCCCCCTTCCTTTGTTCAGGGACACATTATTACATTTCTGTTAGTCACACGTCTGTGGAACTTGTTCAGTTTATGTCTCAGTTGTTGAATCTTGTTATAAATGACTTAAATGTAATGTAATGTTACACATGTTCAGTTTGCTGAAAATAAACGCAGTTGACAGTGAGAGGTCGTTTCTCTTTTTGCTGAGTTTATAAACTATAAAGTAATGGGAAGTACAAATACAACGTGCGCAATACTTCTGAGATAATCTATACTGGCCTTTCAGGGACTAAGCGTTAGGTTGTGTTTATCCTCCTGTAGGAACCCCCATCAACAAGAAGCCTGTGCTGGGCTACAGGAACCTGGACCTCTTTAAGCTCTACAGACTGGTGCACCAACTGGGAGGCTTCCATGATGTGAGTACCACATATTTATCATGACGTTCATTGGTGTTCCACATCTTAACCCTCACTTCTAATTGGACCCTGTGATGTATTGATGTGCTGTAGTTCCCTGTGATGTATTGATGTGCTGTAGTTCCCTGTGATGTATTGATGTGCTGTAGTTCCCTGTGATGTATTGATGTGCTGTAGTTCCCTGTGATGTAGTTCCCTGTGATGTATTGATGTGCTGTAGTTCCCTGTGATGTAGTTCCCTGTGATGTATTGATGTGCTGTAGTTCCCTGTGATGTATTGATGTGCTGTAGTTCCCTGTGATGTAGTTCCCTGTGATGTATTGATGTGCTGTAGTTCCCTGTGATGTATTGATGTGCTGTAGTTCCCTGTGATGTATTGATGTGCTGTAGTTCCCTGTGATGTATTGATGTGCTGTAGTTCCCTGTGATGTATTGATGTGCTGTAGTTCCCTGTGATGTATTGATGTGCTGTAGTTCCCTGTGATGTATTGATGTGCTGTAGTTCCCTGTGATGTATTGATGTGCTGTAGTTCCCTGTGATGTATTGATGTGCTGTAGTTCCCTGTGATGTATTGATGTGCTGTAGTTCCCTGTGATGTATTGATGTGCTGTAGTTCCCTGTGTTGTATTGATGTGCTGTAGTTCCCTGTGATGTATTGATGTGCTGTAGTTCCCTGTGATGTATTGATGTGCTGTAGTTCCCTGTGATGTATTGATGTGCTGTAGTTCCCTGTGATGTAGTTCCCTGTGATGTATTGATGTGCTGTAGTTCCCTGTGATGTATTGATGTGCTGTAGTTCCCTGTGATGTAGTTCCCTGTGATGTATTGATGTGCTGTAGTTCCCTGTGATGTAGTTCCCTGTGATGTATTGATGTGCTGTAGTTCCCTGTGATGTATTGATGTGCTGTAGTGATGTATTGATGTGCTGTAGTTCCCTGTGATGTATTGATGTGCTGTAGTTCCCTGTGATGTATTGATGTGCTGTAGTTCCCTGTGATGTATTGATGTGCTGTAGTTCCCTGTGATGTATTGATGTGCTGTAGTTCCCTGTGATGTATTGATGTGCTGTAGTTCCCTGTGATGTATTGATGTGCTGTAGTTCCCTGTGATGTATTGATGTGCTGTAGTTCCCTGTGATGTATTGATGTGCTGTAGTTCCCTGTGATGTATTGATGTGCTGTAGTTCCCTGTGATGTATTGATGTGCTGTAGTTCCCTGTGATGTATTGATGTGCTGTAGTTCCCTGTGATGTATTGATGTGCTGTAGTTCCCTGTGATGTATTGATGTGCTGTAGTTCCCTGTGATGTATTGATGTGCTGTAGTTCCCTGTGATGTATTGATGTGCTGTAGTTCCCTGTGCTGAGTTCCCTGTGATGTATTGATGTGCTGTAGTTCCTGTGATGTATTGATGTGCTGTAGTTCCCTGTGATGTATTGATGTGCTGTAGCCTGTGATGTAGTTCCCTGTGATGTATTGATGTGCTCTAGTTCCCTGTGATGTATTGATGTGCTGTAGTTCCCTGTGATGTACTGATCTGCTTGTTCCCTGTGATGTATTGATGTGCTGTGTTCCTGTGATGTCTGATGTGCTGTAGTTCCTGTGATCTATTGATGTGCTGTAGTTCCCCTGTGATCTATTGTGATGTAGTTCCCAGATCTATTGATGTGCTGTAGTTCCTGTGATGTACTGATGTGCAGTAGTTCCCAGTGATCTATTGATGTGCTGAGTTCCCTGTGATGTACTGATGTGCTGTAGTTCCAATGATCTATTGATGTGCTGTAGTTCCCTGTTTGATGTACTGATGTGCTGTAGTTCCCTGTGATCTATTGATGTGCTGTAGTTCCCTGTGATCTATTGATGTGCTGTAGTTCCCTGTGATGTATTGATGTGCTGTAGTTCCCTGTGATGTATTGATGTGCTGTAGTTCCCTGTGATGTATTGATGTGCTGTAAGTTCCCAGGTGATGTATTGATGTGCTATAGTCCCTGTGATGTAATCCTCTGTACCTGTGATCTATTGATGTGCTGTAGTTCCCTGTGATGTATTGATGTGCTGTAGTTCCTGTGATCTATTGATGTGCTGTAGTTCCCTGTGATCTATTGATGTGCTGTAGTTCCCTGATCTATTGATGTGCTTAGTTCCCTGTGATGTAGTTCCCTGTGATGTATTGATGTGCTGTAGTTATTGATCTGTTGATGTGCTGTAGTGTGATCTATTGATGTGCTGTAGTTCCCTGTGATGTAGTTCCCTGTGATGTATTGATGTGCTGTAGTTGGTGATGTAATGTGCTGTAGTTCCCTGTGATGTATTGATGTGCTGTAGTTCCCTGTGATGTAGTTCCCTGTGATGTATTGATGTGCTGTAGTTCCCTGTGATGTATTGATGTGCTTTAGTTCCCTGTGATGTAGTTCCCTGTGATGTAGTTCCCTGTGATGTATTGATGTGCTGTAGTTCCCTGTGATGTATTGATGTGCTGTAGTTCCCTGTGATCTATTGATGTGCTGTAGTTCCATTTAGATTTCACCAGACTTTGTTTTTAGTTCATCTTCTAGTCAGACACATTGTCTTTCTCTCTGACAAACATGTATCTCTTGTTCCCTGTTTCACTCTGTGTCCTGTCCTCTGTGTCCTGTCCCCTCTGTGTCATGTCCTCTCATGTCTGGAGCAGATTGAGAGTGGATCCGTATGGAAGACTGTCTACCAGGCTCTGGGAATCCCTGTTCTCAACTCTGCCGCCGGCTACAATGTCAAATGTGCTTACCGCATGTACGTAGTGAGAGCCTAATCTGTTTACCACTGATACCCTACATTTTAGTGGGACCCCTCTTGAGTCGGTGTGGTCATATTGATCCTCAGGTACCTGTATTGTTGTTATGGTGTGGTGGTAATCCTCAGGTACCTGTATTGTTGTTATGGTGTGGTGGTAATCCTCAGGTACCTGTATTGTTGTTATGGTGTGGTAATCCTCAGGTACCTGTATTGTTGTTATGGTGTGGTAATCCTCAGGTACCAATATTGTTGTTATGGTGTGGTATCCTCAGGTACCTGAATTGTTGTTATGGTGTGGTGGTAATCCTCAGGTACCTGTATTGTTGTTATGGTGTGGTAATCCTCAGGTACCTGTATTGTTGTTATGGTGTGGTGGTAATCCTCAGGTACCTGTATTGTTGTTATGGTGTGGTGGTAATCCTCTGGTACCTGTATTGATGTTATGGTGTGGTGGTAATCCTCATGTACCTGTATTGATGTTATGGTGTGGTGGTAATCCTCAGGTACCTGTATTGTTGTTATGGTGTTGTAATCCTCAGGTACCTGTATTGTTGTTATGGTGTGGTGGTAATCCTCCTCAGGTACCTGTATTGATGTTATGGTGTGGTGGTAATCCTCCTCAGGTACCTGTATTGTTGTTATGGTGTGGTGGTAATCCTCAGGTACCTGTATTGTTGTTATGGTGTGGTGGTAATCCTCAGGTACCTGTATTGTTGTTATGGTGTGGTGGTAATCCTCCTCAGGTACCTGTATTGTTGTTATGGTGTGGTGGTAATCCTCAGGTACCTGTATTGTTGTTATGGTGTGGTATCCTCAGGTACCTGTATTGTTGTTATGGTGTGGTAATCCTCAGGTACCTGTATTGTTGTTATGGTGAGGTGGTAATCCTCAAGTACCTGTATTGATGTTATGGTGTGGTGGTAATCCTCCTCAGGTACCTGTATTGTTGTTATGGTGTGGTGGTAATCCTCAGGTACCTGTATTGTTGTTATGGTGTTAGGTGACTGTCCCACTGGATGTCATAAGGTGATTGCACCAATTTGTAAGTCGCTCTGGATAAGAGCGTCTGCTAAATGACTTAAATGTAATGTAATGTAATCCTCCTCAGGTACCTGTATTGATGTTATGGTGTGGTGGTAATCCTCAGGTACCTGTATTGTTGTTATGGTGTGGTGGTAATCCTCAGGTACCTGTATTGTTGGTATGGTGTGGTGGTAATCCTCCTCAGGTACCTGTATTGATGTTATGGTGTGGTGGTAATCCTCAGGTACCTGTATTGATGTTATGGTGTGGTGGTAATCCTCCTCAGGTACCTGTATTGATGTTATGGTGTGGTGGTAATCCTCCTCAGGTACCTGTATTGTTGTTATGGTGTGGTGGTAATCCTCAGGTACCTGTATTGTTGTTATGGTGTGGTGGTAATCCTCAGGTACCTGTATTGTTGTTATGGTGTGGTGGTAATCCTCAGGTACCTGTATTGTTGTTATGGTGTGGTAATCCTCAGGTACCTGTATTGTTGTTATGGTGAGGTGGTAATCCTCAAGTACCTGTATTGATGTTATGGTGTGGTGGTAATCCTCAGGTACCTGTATTGTTGGTATGGTGTGGTGGTAATCCTCCTCAGGTACCTGTATTGTTGTTATGGTGTGGTGGTAATCCTCAGGTACCTGTATTGTTGTTATGGTGTGGTGGTAATCCTCAGGTACCTGTATTGTTGTTATGGTGTGGTGGTAATCCTCAGGTACCTGTATTGTTGTTATGGTGTGGTAATCCTCAGGTACCTGTATTTTGTTATCAGGATAATCTTTAGTACCTCATTGATGTTATCTGTGGTGGTAATCCTCAGGTACCTGTATTGTTGGTAGTGGTCAGTAATCCTCCTCAGGCATCATTGATGTTATGGTGTGGTGGTAATCCTCAAGTACCTGTATTGTTGTTATCAGGATCATCTGGTCAATCCTCAGGCATCTGTATTGTTGGTAGCATCAGGATAATCCTCCTCAGGTACCTGTATTGATGTTATGGTGTGGTGGTAATCCTCAGGTACCTGTATTGATGTTATGGTGTGGTGGACCCTCCTCAGGTACCTGTATTGTTGTTATGGTGTGGTAATCCTCAGGATCATATTGTTGTTAGGATCATCTCAGGTACCAGTATTGTTGTTATGGTGTGGTGGTAATCCTCAGGTACCTGTATT
Organism: Oncorhynchus gorbuscha; assembly: GCF_021184085.1. Taxonomy (NCBI): domain Eukaryota; kingdom Metazoa; phylum Chordata; class Actinopteri; order Salmoniformes; family Salmonidae; genus Oncorhynchus; species Oncorhynchus gorbuscha. The sequence goes on from NC_060183.1 coordinate 2,102,192, forward strand.
GTTGGTATGGTTAGCATGATCATCTTTAGCATCAGGATCATCTTTTGCATCAGGATCATGGTTAAGCATCAGGATCACCTGTATTGCATGTCATCTTTAGCATGGTAACCCTCTCAGGCATCTGTATCATCTGTTAGCATCAGGATCATCTCAGGCATCATTGTTGTTATGGTGTTTAGCATCAGGACCATATTTTGTTATGGATCATCCTCAGGTACCAGTATTGTTGATCATGGTGTGGTAATCCTCCTCAGGTACTCTTTATGGGTTTGAGGATCATCTTTAGCATCAGGATCATCTTTAGCATGGACATCTTCCACTGAAGCAGCCCAAGGCAGAGGGATCATCTGAGGCATCAGGATCATCTTTAGGCATCAGGATCATCTTTAGCATCAGGATCATCTTTAGCTCAGCAGATCATCTTTAGAATCAGGATCATCTTTAGCATCAGGATCATCTTTAGCATCAGAGATCATCTTTAGCATCAGGATCATCTTTAGCATCAGGATCATCTTTAGCATCAGGATCATCTACCTCATCTTTAGCTCAGGATCATCTTTAGCTTCAGGATCATCTTTAGCATCAGGATCATCTTTAGCATCAGGATCATCTTTAGCTTCAGGATCATCTTTAGCTTCAGGATCATCTTTAGCCCAGTTCCCAACAACATCAGGATCATCTTTAGCATCAGGATCATCTTTAGCATCAGGATCATCTTTAGCATCAGGATCATCTTTAGCTTCAGGATCATCTTTAGCTTCAGGATCATCTTTAGCATCAGGATCATCTTTAGCATCAGGATCATCTTTAGCATCAGGATCATCTTTAGCATCAGGATCATCTTTAGCATCAGGATCATCTTTAGCATCAGGATCATCTTTAGCCTCTTTAGCATCAGGATCATCTTTAGCATCAGGATCATCTTTAGCTTCAGGATCATCTTTAGCTTCAGGATCATCTTTAGCATCAGGATCATCTTTAGCATCAGGATCATCTTTAGCATCAGGATCATCTTTAGCTTCAGGATCATCTTTAGCTTCAGGATCATCTTTAGCATCAGGATCATCTTTAGCTTCAGGATCATCTTTAGCATCTTTGGCATCAGGATCATCTTTAGCTTCAGGATCATCTTTGGCGTCAGGATCATCTTTAGCATCTTTGGCATCAGGATCATGTTTAGCGTGAGGTAGTATAATGATTGATTAACAGGGTATGAAGTAAGGACATCATATCCCTCCCCACAGGAGGAGACTGAGCTCACCCGGAACAAACCAGAGCTGGACCCTCTGAAGGCTGAGCAGCAGAAGGCTGAGAGAGAAGGTGGTGATGATGATGATGATGATGATGGTGTTGATGAGGAAGGAAACGACCATCACAAGCACGGCTCTGATAATGAAGACGGCCCTTCATTTGCTCGCCTCAGAGAGGAGGGAGTGAAGCTGGAGGCTTACGATGAGGAGCAGGAGGCTGGGAAGGAGGAGGACATTTCTGGCTCTGGGTAGGTGGTTCTCTCCCCCTGGGGCTGGGGTAATAGACTGTGCTGTTGATGGGGGGGGGGGTTTGCACAATTACAGAAAACTTTCCTGAAATCACCAGGAAATCCTGGTTGGAGGAAGGGAATCTTCAGACCAGGATTTCTGGAAAAGCTTATTTAGGGAAGTTTCTGTAATTGTGCAACCCTAGTGGTGATATCCTTAGGATGTGTCTGTATTTGTGGAAGTCTTCAGCCGATCGGGTATGATGCCCACGACGTTCTGATGGAATAGTAGACCCGATATCATTCAGTCGTGTATTCATTAACTAAACATCCAATTATTGTAGAACATTAATCAGTAGCAGAAGACGGGTCCTTGAAAGACCAGAGAAGATGTGGTGCACACAAAGAATTTGCCAGTACTCGGTATCTATGCAAAAATAGCAGTTTCCATTTGAAATATATATTTTTCACATGTTGCCTTAAACGTAATGACATAATAATATAGGCATTCCCTGTCAGCTAAAGAGTTGCGGCTGTGAGTCTGCTAGCTAGCTTCGTTAGGTAGTTAGCCCTCTTTAACCACTGTTAACCTGCTGTAGACCACCAGCTTCCCTCCTGGACCCTGGCTGGGCTCTACTCTACTGCCCCTCTACCCTCTATTGTTCTGGCTGAGCTCTACTCTACTGCCCCTCTACCCTCTATTGTTCTGGCTGAGCTCTACTCTACTGCCCCTCTACCCTCTATTGTTCTGGCTGGGCTCTACTCTACTACCCCTCTACCCTCTATTGTTCTGGCTGAGCTCTACTCTACTGCCCCTCTACCCTCTATTGTTCTGGCTGAGCTCTACTCTACTGCCCCTCTACTCTCTATTGTTCTGGCTGAGCTCTACTCTACTACCACTCTACTCTCTATTGTTCTGGCTGAGCTCTACTCTACTACCCCTCTACCCTATATTGTTCTAGCTGAGCTCTACTGCCCCTATATTGTTCTGGCTGAGCTCTACTGCCCCTCCATTGTTCTAGCTGAGCTCTACTGCCCCTCTATTGTTCTAGCTCAGCTCTACTGCCCCTCTATTGTTCTAGCTGAGCTCTACTGCCCCTCTACTCTCTATTGTTCTGGCTGAGCTCTATTCTACTGCCCCTCTATTGTTCTGGCTGAGCTCTATTCTACTGCCCCTCTATTGTTCTGGCTGAGCTCTACTCTACTGCCCCTCTACCCTCTATTGTTCTGGCTGAGCTCTATTCTACTTCCCCTCTATTGTTCTGGCTGAGCTCTATTCTACTACCCCTCTACCCTCTATTGTTCTGGCTGAGCTCTACTCTACTGCCCCTCTACCCTCTATTGTTCTGGCTGAGCTCTACTCTACTGCCCCTCTACCCTCTATTGTTCTGGCTGAGCTCTACTCTACTACCCCTCTACCCTCTATTGTTCAAGCTGAGCTCTACTGCCCCTCTATTGTTCTGGCTGAGCTCTACTCTACTGCCCCTCTATTGTTCTGGCTGAGCTCTACTCTACTGCCCCTCTACCCTCTATTGTTCTGGCTGAGCTCTACTCTACTACCCCTCTACCTCTATTGTTCTGTACTCTGGCTCTATTGTTCTGGCTGAGCTACTCCCCTCTACCCTCTATTGTTCTGGCTGAGCTCTACTCTACTACCCCTCTATCCTCTATTGTTCTGGCTGAGCTCTACTCTACTACCCCTCTACCCTCTATTGTTCTGGCTGAGCTCTACTCTACTACCCCTCTACCCTCTATTGTTCTGGCTGAGCTCTACTGCCCCTCTATTGTTCTGGCTGAGCTCTACTCTACTGCCCCTCTACCCTCTATTGTTCTGGCTGAGCTCTACTCTACTACCCCTCTACCCTCTATTGTTCTGGCTGAGCTCTACTCTACTGCCCCTCTACTCTCTATTGTTCTGGCTGAGCTCTACTCTACTGCCCCTCTACTCTCTATTGTTCTGGCTGAGCTCTACTCTACTACCCCTCTACCATCTATTGTTCTGGCTGAGCTCTACTCTACTACCCCTCTACCCTCTGTGCCCCACTAGTACAGTTTCTGTGCCCCTCTACATGTCTCAGCCAGTGCCCGCAGCCGGGACGGCTCTAAGTACTCAAATCTTGACGGCCTCTACTCTATTTAAAGTGCATGCTGTGGTACATCTCTGTCTCTCCATCTCTCAGTTCATTAGGATTGTTTAGGCAGACACGTGGCTGTGGCTGCCCAGTCAGCTAGTCAACTGCAGAGCTCTGGTTTTCATTCTGACCCTTGTTGTATTCAAGACGATTTTCTAGTTGAACAACAACATCAGGACACTATCCTCTTGCTGTGTTTAGTCCTGCATCTGAGACAGTTATTTGTAAAGGAAGAGAATGACAATATCTATCAAAACAATGACATTTGTTTTGTTTTGACTGGATTCTTTAAGAAAAATGAGATTTCAGTGTTAGAGGTGTGGTTCGATGTGGCAGTTGCTAATGTTTGTCACCCATGAGACACCATATGAACAAAGCCATTATCACTTCCTGAAAATTGTCAGAATGAATTTAAGATGACTCAAGAAATCTGTAATTAATTTTGACATTTTTTTTTTTTTGCAGAGGTTTTACTCACGCTATTTTACATCTAGCTACGTTGTTTGGTACAGTATGTCTCAAGTAAATGTCTGACATGCTGTCTAATGCCTAATTGAAATCCTTGGGCCCAAACAGTGAATGATAAAATAAATCAACGGTTAAGCGTTCTCGGTGTAAACTTAAATGACTAAATCCCAGATATAAAGTATGTAGAAACGAATAATGGACCTATATCTTTTTATAATATAAACTTTAAGAACGAAACAATCACCAAAATAAAAGATAGACAATCAGGGACAATAACAATGATTTTAGCAGTTTTAATTTTGTTATTTTGTTTGAACAAAAGAACACAGTAGAGTCGCTGTGGTAAAATGGGATGTCAGGAAATGTAATTAAAAACGGTTTTCTTGCAACTCCATGGAGAATATTGAAATTAGCTTTGAAACTGTAAAATGTGTAGAATTGGAAGATCTTAGCTTTAAAAATGTATCTCAACTCCATGGAGAATATTGAAATTAGCTTTGAAACTGTAAAATGTGTAGAATTGGAAGATCTTAGCTTTAAAAATGTATCTCAACTCCATGGAGAATATTGATATTAGCTTTGAAACTGTAAAATGTGGAGAATTGGAAGATTTTAGCTTTAAAAATATATCTCAACTCCATGGAGAATATTGAAATTAGCTTTGAAACTGTAAAATGTGTAGAATTGGAAGATCTTAGCTTTAAAAATGTATCTCAACTCCATGGAGAATATTGAAATTAGCTTTGAAAATGTAAAATGTGTAGAATTGGAAGATTTTAGCTTTAAAAATGTATCTCAACTCCATGGAGAATATTGAAATTAGCTTTGAAACTGTAAAATGTGTAGAATTGGAAGATCTTGGAAGATCTTAGCTTTTAAAATGTATCTCAACTCCATGGAGAATATATTATATTATATTATATTATATTATATATATATATATTAGAATATTGTAGAATCACAGGAAATTAGCTTTGAAACTGCCAAATGTGTAGAATTGGAAGATCTTATCGTTCAACTTGTCGTTATCGTGTTATGAATTACTGTCCATAACAGCGCTGTACACCGGTGGCAGGGTAGCCTAGTGGTTAGAGCGTTGGACTAGTAACCGTTCAAATCCCCAACCTGACAAGGTACAAATCTGTCGTTCTGCTCCTGAACAGGCAGTTAACCCACTGTTCCTAGGCCATCATTGAAAATAAAAATTTGTTCTTAACTGACTTGCCTAGTAAAATAAAGGTTAAAAAAATGTTTGTCTTGTAGCCGGCACTCTACACCGGTGTCTTGTAGCTGGCGCTCTACACCGGTGTCTTGTAGCTGGTGCTCTACACCGGTGTCTTGTAGCTGGTGCTCTACACCGGTGTTTTGTCCGGCGTCTTGTCCGGTGTCTTGTAGCTGGCACTCTACACCGGTGTCTTGTAGCTGGTGCTCTACACCGGTGTTTTGTCCGGCGTCTTGTCCGGTGTCTTGTAGCTGGCACTCTACACCGGTGTCTTGTAGCTGGTGCTCTACACCGGTGTCTTGTAGCTGGTGCTCTACACCGGTGTCTTGTAGCTGGCACTCTACACCGGTGTCTTGTAGCTGGCGCTCTACACCGGTGTCTTGTAGCTGGTGCTCTACACCGGTGTCTTGTAGCTGGCGCTCTACACCGGTGTTTTGTAGCTGGTGCTCTACACCGGTGTCTTGTAGCTGGCGCTCTACACCGGTGTTTTGTCCGGCGTCTTGTCCGGTGTCTTGTAGCTGGCGCTCTACACCGGTGTCTTGTAGCTGGCGCTCTACACCGGTGTCTTGTAGCTGGCGCTCTACACCGGTGTCTTGTAGCTGGCGCTCTACACCGGTGTCTTGTAGCTGGCGCTCTACACCGGTGTCTTGTAGCTGGCGCTCTACACCGGTGTCTTGTAGCTGGCGCTCTACACCGGTGTCTTGTAGCTGGCGCTCTACACCGGTGTCTTGTAGCTGGCGCTCTACACCGGTGTCTTGTAGCTGACGCTCTACACCGGTGTCTTGTCCGGCGTCTTGTCCGGCGTCTTGTCCGGCGTCTTGTCTGGCGTCTTGTCCGGCGTCTTGTCCGGCGTCTTGTCTGGCGTCTTGTCTGGCGTCTTGTCCGGCGTCTTGTCCTGCGTCTTGTCCAGCGTCTTGTCTAGCGTCTTGTCCGGCGTCTTGTCTAGCGTCTTGTCCGGCGTCTTGTCTGGCGTCTTGTCCGGCGTCTTGTCTGGCGTCTTGTCCGGCGTCTTGTCTGGCGTCTTGTCCGGCGTCTTGTCCGGCGTCTTGTCTGGCGTCTTGTCTGGCGTCTTGTCCGGCGTCTTGTCTGGCGTCTTGTCCGGCGTCTTGTCTGGCGTCTTGTCCGGCGTCTTGTCCGGCGTCTTGTCTGGCGTCTTGTCTGGCGTCTTGTCTGGCGTCTTGTCTGGCGTCTTGTCTGGCGTCTTGTCTGGCGTCTTGTCGGCGTCTTGTCCGTCTTGTCCGGCGTCTTGTCCGGCGTCTTGTCCGGCGTCTTGTCGGCGTCTTGTCTGGCGTCTTGTCCGGCGTCTTGTCGGCGTCTTGGCGTCTTGTCTTGGCGTCTTGTCCGGCGTCTTGTCTGGCGTCTTGTCCGGCGTCTTGTCTAGCGTCTTGTCTGGCGTCTTGTCTGGCGTCTTGTCTGGCGTCTTGTCCGGCGTCTTGTCTGGCGTCTTGTCTAGCGTCTTGTCCGGCGTCTTGTCTAGTGTCTTGTCCGGCGTCTTGTCCGGCGTCTTGTCCGGCGTCTTGTCCGGTGTCTTGTCCGGCGTCTTGTCTAGCGTCTTGTCTGGCATCTTGTCTGGCGTCTTGTCTAGCGTCTTGTCTGGCGTCTTGTCTAGCGTCTTGTCTGGCGTCTTGTCTGGCGTCTTGTCTGGCGTCTTGTCCGGCGTCTTGTCTGGCGTCTTGTCCGGCGTCTTGTCCGGCGTCTTGTCCAGCGTCTTGTCCGGCGTCTTGTCTGGCGTCTTGTCCAGCGTCTTGTCCAGCGTCTTGTCTAGCGTCTTGTCTAGCGTCTTGTCTAGCGTCTTGTCTAGCGTCTTGTCCGGCGTCTTGTCCGGCGTCTTGTAGCCGGCGCTCTACACCGGCGTCTTGTTATCTTGTCAATTTCTCTGCTACTTGTCAAAACGCATTTAGGGAGTAGAGGGCGGTTTGTAGATGACCCATTTATGCAGTCATCTTTATTATCCATAGAGTGGGAAGTAGGATTTCCTGTTGTGCCAAAACTGACACGTTTGTTCTGGTGACTAAAATGTACTGAGGTTGATTGTGAAGGGACAGACCCACCTGTCAGTACTGTAAGCATAGTTGTGTTGCTGTAGGTCCACTGTAGACAGAGGAGAAGAGAGAAGGCAGTATTTAACAAGGCTCAGTGAGTGTCCTGTTTGGAACAGAGCAGACCATCTGAGCTAGGACGCCCTGTTGGCTCTCAGTTGATTTGAAATGACGTGGCTTCGGACTTTACTGCCGTACTTCATATGAGAAGACTGCATTTTCATGTGTGGCAGCAGTAGTCGCTTTTTTTCTGTGGAACAAACAGCAGACTGAAGACGGCCCGGGCATTCGTACTGTTGAGTCCGTTTCTGCAGTAACATGGAAACTTTGTTGTAGCAAGCGAGTTTTCGGTTGCCCAGGCAACAAGCCCCTCCCTCCGGCAGCAGCAGCGCACATGAAAATAGAATGAATTGTATGGGAACCACTTACCTCCGGCAATATGACTGGTAAACTCGCAATGGCTGCCTGGTATTGTGATTCAATGATTTCCATGGGAACGTAGAATTTTGATAACACGATGTTAACTGATGTAGCTCATACTTTTGTATTTTTTTAAATGTCAGTTGAGTTGAATCAATAAGTCACATATTGAATGGTGTGATATTTTAACAGTTATAGCTGTAACCGCAGTCATTTGTCTGACCAATAACCATCATCCAAAACTCCATGACAGTCCCAGCCCTAGTTGTGGGCGTTGACCTGGATTTGGACATGTTGACTGTATTTCCTGTCTCACGTTACTACCGCGTCTGCACGCTCCAACAGCCTCAAACTGCTGTGCCGCTAAGCTGTGCTTTGCTGTGCCAACCTGCATAATCTTCCTCAGTATCCTGAAACCCTTCCCACCACCCCTCCCCTCTCTGCAGCTCTGACTGTGTACTATAGCACCCCCTTGTGGCTGTTATACCTACTACAACTCAACCGAAACCTCACAATGAGTGCGAATAAGTTATGATGGGTATGTGGTGTCTGGATGATGAAGGTTAGCTGTAATGATAAGTCCGTATAGGACCAGACCTAGGCGAGATGATGTATGGTTTTTATAAAGGAAGTCTTTGTAGCATAGTGGTATTTATGTATTATAACGCTGATACTGTCCCAATTATGAATATTTATCTAAACAGGGAGAAGAGAGGGTTAGGAAGCAGGCTGATGACCACTGGAGACAAGACCTGAGGGTTGGGTAGGCAAAGGGGGTTATTTTAGTAGTAGTGGCTTGAAGGCTAGGGGGGTTATTTAGTAGTAGTGGCTTGGAGGCTAGGGGGGTTATTTTGTAGTAGTGGCTTGGAGGCCAGGGGGGTTATTTAGTAGTAGTGGCTTGGAGGTTAGGGGGGTTATTTAGTAGTAGTGGCTTGGAGGCTGGGGGGGTTATTTAGTAGTAGTGGCTTGGAGGCTAGGGGGTTTATTTAGTACTATTGGCTTGGAGGCTAGGGGGGTTACTTAGTAGTAGTGGCTTGGAGGCGAGGGGGGTTATTTTGTAGTAGTGGCTTGGAGGCTGAGGGTTATTTTGTAGTAGTGGCTTGGAGGTTAGGGGGGTTATTTAGTAGTAGTGGCTTGGAGGTTAGGGGGGTTGTGGTCCTTCTGTAGCTCAGTTGGTAGAGCATGGCGCTTGTAACGCCAGGGTAGTGGTTTCGATCCCCGGGACCACCCATACGTAGAATGTATGCACACATGACTGTAAGTCGCTTTGGATAAAAGCGTCTGCTAAATGGCATATATTATTATTATTATTAGTAGTAGTGACTTGGAGGCTGGGGGGTTATTTAGTAGTAGTGGCTTGGAGGTTAGGGAGGTTATTTAGTAGTAGTGGCTTGGAGGCTAGGGGGTTATTTAGTAGCAGTGGCTGGGGGTTATTTAGTAGTAGTGACTTGGAGGCTAGGGGAGTTATTTAGTAGTAGTGGCTTGGAGGCTAGGGGGTATTTAGTAGTAGTGGCTTGGAGGCCAGGGGTTATTTCGTAGTAGTGGCTTGGAGGCTAGGTGGGTTATTTTGTAGTAGTGGCGTGGAGGCTAGGGGGTTATTTAGTAGTAGTGGCTTGGAGGCTAGGTGGTTTATTTAGTAGTAGTGGCTTGGAGGCTAGGGGGTTACTTAGTAGTAGTGGCTTGGAAGCTAGGGGGTTATTTAGTAGCAGTGGCTTGGAGGCTAGGGGATTATTTTGTAGTAGTGGCCTGAAGGTTGAGGAGGCTAGGGGGCATTTAGTCGTAGTGGCTTGGAGGCTAGGGGATTATTTAGTAGCAGTGGCTTGGAGACTGGGGGTTACTTAGTAGTAGTGGCTTGGAGGCTAAGGGGGTTATTTAGTAGTAGTGGCTTGGAGGTTGAGGAGGCTAGAGGGGTTATTTAGTAGTAGTGGCTTGGAGGCTAGGGGGTTATTTTGTAGTAGTGGCTTGGAGGCCAGGGGGGTTATTTAGTAGTAGTGGCTTGGAGGTTAGGGGGTTATTTAGTAGTAGTGGCTTGGAGGCTAGGGGGGGTTATTTAGTAGTAGTGGCTTGGAGGCTAGGGGTTTATTTAGTACATTGGCTTTATTGGCTTGGAGGCTAGGGGGTTATTTAGTAGTAGTGGCTTGGAGGCGAGGGGGGTTATTTTGTAGTAGTGGCTTGGAGGCTAGGGGGTTATTTAGTAGTAGTGGCTTGGAGGCTAGGGGGTTATTTAGTAGTAGTGGCTTGGAGGCTGAGGGTTATTTTGTAGTGGTGGCTTGGAGGCTGGGGGTTATTTTGTAGTAGTGGCTTGGAGGTTAGGGGGTTATTTAGTAGTAGTGGCTTGGAGGTTAGGGGGGTTATTTAGTAGTAGTGACTTGGAGGCTGGGGGTTATTTAGTAGTAGTGGCTTGGAGGCTGGGGGTTATTTAGTAGTGGTGGCTTGGAGGCTGGGGTTATTTTGTAGTAGTGGCTTGGAGGCTGGGGGGTTATTTAGTAGTAGTGGCTTGGAGGTTAGGGGGTTATTTAGTAGTAGTGGCTTGGAGGTTGGGGGTTATTTAGTAGTAGTGACTTGGAGGCTGGAGGGGGGGTTATTTAGTAGTAGTGACTTGGAGGCTGGGGGTTATTTAGTAGTAGTGACTTGGAGGCTGGGGGGTTATTTAGTAGTAGTGGCTTGGAGGCCAAGGGGTTATTTACTAGTAGTGGCTTGGAGGCTAGGGGGTTATTTAGTACTATTGGCTTGGAGGCTAGGGGGTTACTTAGTAGTAGTGGCTTGGAGGCTGGGGGTTACTTAGTAGTAGTGGCTTGGAGGCTAGGGGGTTATTTTGTAGTAGTGGCTTGGAGGCTGGGGGTTACTTAGTAGTAGTGGCTTGGAGGCTAGGGGGTTATTTAGTAGTAGTGGCTTGGAGGCTGGGGGTTACTTAGTTATTTAGTAGTGGCTTGGAGGCTAGGGGTTATTTAGTAGTAGTGGCTTGGAGGCTGGGGGTTACTTAGTAGTAGTGGCTTGGGGGCTAGGGGATTATTTTGTAGTACTGGCTTGGAGGCTAGGGGGTTATTTAGTAGTAGTGGCTTGGAGGCTGGGGGGTTACTTAGTAGTAGTGGCTTGGAGGCAAGGTGGGTTATTTAGTAGTAGTGGCTTGGAGGCTAGGGGGTTATTTAGTAGCAGTGGCTGGGGGTTATTTAGTAGTAGTGACTTGGAGGCTAGGGGGTTATTTAGTAGTAGTGGCTTGGAGGCTAGGGGCGTATTTAGTTGTAGTGGCTTGGAGGTTAGGGGGTTATTTAGTAGTAGTGGCTTGGAGGCAATGGGGTTATTTAGTCGTAGTGGCTTGGAGGCAATGGGGTTATTTAGTAGCTGTGGCTTGGAGGCCAGGGGGGTTTTAGTAGTAGTGGCTTGGAGGCTAGGGGGGTTACTTAGTAGTAGTGGCTTGGGGGCTGGGGGGTTATTTAGTCGTAGTGGCTTGGAGGCAATGGGGTTATTTAGTAGCTGTGGCTTGGAGGCCAGGGGGGTTTTAGTAGTAGTGGCTTGGAGGCTGGGGGGTTACTTAGTAGTAGTGGCTTGGGGGCTGGGGGGTTACTTAGTAGTAGTGGCTTGGAGGCAAGGTGGGTTATTTAGTAGTAGTGGCTTGGAGGCTAGGGGGTTATTTAGTAGCAGTGGCTGGAGGGGGGTTATTTAGTAGTAGTGGCTTGGAGGCTAGGTGGTTTATTTAGTAGTAGTGGCTTGGAGGCTAGGGGGTTACTTAGTAGTAGTGGCTTGGAAGCTAGGGGGGTTATTTAGTAGTAGTGGCTTGGAGGCTAGGGGGATTATTTTGTAGTAGTGGCTTGGAGGCTGGAGGGTTACTTAGTAGTAGTGGCTTGGAGGCTAGGGGGTTATTTTGTAGTAGTGGCCTGGAGGTTGAGAGGCTAGGAGGGGCATTTAGTAGTAGTGGCTTGGAGGCTGGGGGTTACTTAGTAGTAGTGGCTTTGTGGCTAGGGGGGTTACTTAGTAGCTGTGGCTTGGAGGCTGGGCGGTTACTTAGTAGTAGTGGTTTGGAGGCTAGGGGGTTATTTAGTAGTAGTGGCTTGGAGGCTGGGGGTTTACTTAGTAGTAGTGGCTTGGAGGCTAGGGGGATTATTTTGTAGTACTGGCTTGGAGGCTAGGGGGTTATTTAGTAGCAGTGGCTTGGAGGCTAGGGGGTTACTTAGTAGTAGTGGCTTGGAGGCTGGGGGTTACTTAGTAGTAGTGGCTTGGAGGTTGAGGAGGCTAGGGGTTATTTAGTAGTAGTGGCTTGGAGGCTGGGGGTTACTTAGTAGTAGTGGCTTTGTGGCTAGGGGGTTACTTAGTAGCTGTGGCTTGGAGGTTAGGGGGTTATTTAGTAGTAGTGGCTTGGAGGCTAGGGGGATTATTTAGTAGCAGTGGCTTGGAGACTGGGGGTTACTTAGTAGTAGTGGCTTGGAGGCTAAGGGGGTTATTTAGTAGTAGTGGCTTGGAGGTTGAGGAGGCTAGAGGGGTTATTTAGTAGTAGTGGCTTGGAGGCTAGGGGGGTTATTTAGTAGTAGTGGCTTGGAGGCTAGGGGGTTACTTAGTAGCTGTGGCTTGGAGGTTAGGGGGTTATTTAGTAGTAGTGGCTTGGAGGCTAGGGGGTTATTTTGTAGTAGTGGCTTGGAGGCCAGGGGGTATTTAGTAGTAGTGGCTTGGAGGTTAGGGGGGTTATTTAGTAGTAGTGGCTTGGAGGCTGAGGGTTATTTTGTAGTAGTTGCTTGGAGGTTAGGGGGTTATTTAGTAGTAGTGTCTTGGGGTTATTTAGTAGTAGTGACTTTGAGGCTGGGGGTTATTTAGTAGTAGTGGCTTGGAGGCTAGGGGGTTATTTAGTAGCAGTGGCTTGGAGGGGGGTTATTTAGTAGTAGTGACTTGGAGGCTAGGGGGTTATTTAGTAGTAGTGGCTTGGAGGCTAGGGGGTATTTAGTAGTAGTGGCTTGGAGGTTAGGGGGTTATTTAGTAGTAGTGGCTTGGAGGCAATGGGGTTATTTAGTAGTAGTGGCTTGGAGGCCAGGGGGTTATTTCGTAGTAGTGGCTTGGAGGCTAGGGGGTTATTTTGTAGTAGTGGCGTGGAGGCTAGGGGGGTTATTTAGTATTAGTGGCTTGGAGGCCAGGGGGTTATTTAGTAGTAGTGGCTTGGAGGCCAGGGGGTTATTTAGTAGTAGTGGCTTGGAGGCCAGGGGGTTATTTAGTAGTAGTGGCTTGGAGGACAGGGGGGTTATTTAGTAGTATTGGCTTGGAGCTAGGGGGTTATTTAGTAGTAGTGGCTTGGAGGCCAGGGGGTTATTTAGTAGTAGTGGCTTGGAGGCCAGGGGAGTTATTTAGTAGTAGTGGCTTGGAGGATAGGGGGTTATTTAGTAGTAGTGGCTTGGAGGCTAGGGGGTTATTTTGTAGTAGTGGCGTGGAGGCTAGGGGGGTTATTTAGTAGTAGTGGCTTGGAGGCCAGGGGGTTATTTAGTAGTAGTGGCTTGAGGCCAGGGGGTTATTTAGTAGTAGTGGCTTGGAGGCCAGGGGGTTATTTAGTAGTATTGGCTTGGAGCTAGGGGGTTATTTAGTAGTAGTGGCTTGGAGGTCAGGGGGTTATTTAGTAGTAGTGGCTTGGAGGCCAGGGGAGTTATTTAGTAGTAGTGGCTTGGAGGATAGGGGGTTATTTAGTAGTAGTGGCTTGGAGGCTAGGGGGTTATTTAGTAGTAGTGGCTTGGAGGCTAGGGGGGTTATTTACTAGTAGTGGCTTGGAGGCAATGGGGTTATTTAGTAGCTGTGGCTTGGAGGCCAGTGGGTTTATTTAGTACTATTGGCTTGGAGGCTAGGGGGGTTATTTAGTAGTAGTGGCTTGGAAGCTAGGGGGTTATTTAGTAGTAGTGGCTTGGAGGCTAGGGGGTTATTTAGTAGTACTGGCTTGGAGGCTAGGGGGTTATTTAGTAGCAGTGGTTTGGAGGCAATGGGGTTATTTAGTAGTAGTGGCTTGGAGGCTAGGGAGGTTATTTAGTAGTAGTGGCTTGGAGGCAATGGGGTTATTTAGTAGTAGTGGCTTGGAGGGTAGGGGGTTATTTAGTAGTTGTGGCTTGGAGGCTAGGGGGTTATTTAGTAGTAGTGGCTTGGAGGCTAGGGGGTTATTTAGTAGTAGTGGCTTGGAGGCTGTGGGGTTATTTAGTAGCTGTGGCTTGGAGGCTAGGGGGTTATTTAGTAGTAGTGGCTTGGAGGCTAGGGGGTTATTTAGTAGCTGTGGCTTGGAGGCAATGGGGTTATTTAGTAGTAGTGACTTGGAGGCTAGGGGGTTATTTAGTAGTAGTGGCTTGGAGGCTAGGGGGTATTTAGTAGCAGTGGCTTGGAGGCTAGGGGGTTATTTAGTAGTAGTGGCTTGGAGGCCAGGGGTTATTTTGTAGAAGTGGCTTGGAGGTTAGGGGGGTTATTTAGTAGTAGTGGCTTGGAGGCTAGGGGGTTATTTAGTAGTAGTGGCTTGGAGGCAATGGGGTTATTTAGTAGCTGTGGCTTGAAGGATTGGGGGTTAATTAGTAGTAGTGCCTTGGAGGCAATGGGGTTATTTAGTAGTAGTGGCTTGGAGGCTAGGGGTTATTTAGTAGTAGTGGCTAGGGGGTTATTTAGTAGTAGTGGCTTGGCGGTTGAGGAGGCTAGAGGGGTTATTTAGTAGTAGTGGCTTGGAGGTTGATGAGGCTAGGGGGTATTTAGTAGTAGTGGCTTGGAGGCTAGGGGTTATTTAGTAGTAGTGGCTTGAAGGATAGGGGGGTATTTTAGTAGTAGTGGCTTGAAGGATAGGGGGTTATTTAGTAGTAGTTGCTTGGAGGCAATGGGGTTATTTGGTAGTGGCTTGGAGGCTAGGGGGTATTTTAGTAGTAGTGGCTTGAAGGATAGGGGTTATTTAGTAGTAGGTGCTTGGAGACTAGGGGGTTATTTAGTAGTAGTGGCTTGAAGGCTAGGGGGTTATTTTAGTAGTAGTGGCTTGAAGGATAGGGGGTTATTTAGTAGTAGGTGCTTGGAGACTAGGGGGTTATTTAGTAGTAGTGGCTTGGAGGCTAAGGGGATATTTAGTAGTAGTGGCTTGGAGGCTAGGGGGTTATTTAGTAGTAGTGGCTTGGAGGCTATGGGGTTATTGGGTAGTAGTGGCTTGGAGGCTATGGGGTTATTTAGCAGTAGTGGCTTGGAGACTAGGGGGTTATTTAGTAATAGTTGCTTGGAGGCTGGGGGTTATTTAGTAGTAGTGGCTTGGAGGCTAGGGGGTTATTTAGTAGTAGTGGCTTGGAGGCTAGGGGGTTATTTAGTAGTAGTGGCTTGGAGGCAATGGGGTTATTTCGTAGCTGTGGCTTGGAGGCTAGGGGGTTATTTAGTAGTAGTGGCTTGGAGGCTAGGGGGTTATTTAGTAGTCGTGGCTTGGAGGCTAGGGGTTATTTAGTAGTAGTGGCTTGGAGGCTAGGGGGTTATTTAGTAGTAGTGGCTTGGAGGCAATGGGGTTATTTCGTAGCTGTGGCTTGGAGGCTAGGGGGTTATTTAGTAGTAGTGGCTTGGAGGCTAGGGGTTATTTTGTAGTAGTGGCCTGGAGGTTGAGGAGGCTAGGGGGTTATTTTGTAGTGGTGGCTTGGAGGCAATGGGGTTATTTAGTAGTAGTGGCTTGGAGGCTAGGGGGTTATTTAGTAGTAGTGGCTTGGAGGCTAGGGGGTTATTTAGTAGTAGTGGCTTGGATGCTAGGGGGTTATTTAGTAGTAGTGGCTTGGAGGCTAGGGGTTATTTTGTAGTAGTGGCTTGGAGACAATGGGGTTATTTAGTAGTAGTGGCTTGGAGGCAATGGGGTTATTTAGTAGTAGTGGCTTGGAGGCTAGGGGGTTATTTAGTAGTAGTGGCTTGGAGGCTAGGGGGTTATTTAGTAGCTGTGGCTTGAAAGATTGGGGGTTATTTAGTAGTAGTGGCTTGGAGGCAATGGGGTTATTTAGTAGTAGTGGCTTGGAGGTTGAGGAGGCTAGGGGGGGTATTTAGTAGTAGTGGCTTGGAGGCTAGGGGGTTATTTAGTAGTAGTGGCTTGAAGGCTAGGTGGGTTATTTAGTAGTAGTGGCTTGGAGGCTAAGGGGTTATTTAGTAGTAGTGGCTTGGAGGCTAGGGGGTTATTTAGCAGTAGGTGTTTGGAGACTAGGGGGTTATTTAGTAGTAGTGGCTTGGAGGCAATGGGGTTATTTTGTAGTGGCTTGGAAGCTAGGGGGTTATTTTAGGAGTAGTGGCTTGAAGGCTAGGGGTTATTTAGTAGTAGTGGCTTGGAGGCTAGGGGGTTATTTAGCAGTAGGTGTTTGGAGACTAGGGGGTTATTTAGTAGTAGTGGCTTGGAGGCAATGGGGTTATTTTGTAGTGGCTTGGAAGCTAGGGGGGTTATTTTAGTAGTAGTGGCTTGAAGGCTAGGGGGTTATTTAGTAGTAGTGGCTTGGAGGCTGGGGGTTATTTAGTAGTAGTGGCTTGGAGGCTACGGGGTTATTTAGTAGTAGTGGCTTGGAGGCCAGGGGGTTATTTAGTAGTAGTGACTTGGAGGCAATGGGGTTATTTAGTAGTAGTGGCTTGGAGGCTAGAGGGGTTATTTAGTAGTAGTGGCTTGGAGGCTATGGGGGTTATTTAGTAGTAGTGGCTTGGAGGCTAGGGGGGTTATTTAGTAGCTGTGGCTTGGAGGCTAGGGGGTTATTTAGTAGCTGTGGCTGGGAGGCTAGGGGTTATTTAGTAGTGGTGGCTTTGAGGCTAGGGGGGTTATTTAGTAGTAGTGGCTTGGAGGCTAGGGGTTATTTAGTAGTAGTGGCTTGGAGGCAATGGGGTTATTTAGTAGTAGTGGCTTGGAGGCTAGGGGGTTATTTTGTAGTGGTGGCTTGGAGGCTCGGGGAGTTATTTTGTAGTAGTGGCTTGGAGGCTGGGGGTTATTTACTAGTAGTGGCTTGGAGGCCAGGGGGGTTATTTAGTAGTAGTGACTTGGAGGCAATGGGGTTATTTAGTAGTAGTAACTTGGAGGCAATGGGGCTATTTAGTAGTAGTGGCTTGGAGGCTAGGGGGGGTTATTTAGTAGTAGTGGCTTGGAGGCTAGGGGGTTATTTAGTAGTAGTGGCTTGGAGGCCAGGGGGTTATTTAGTAGTAGTGACTTGGAGGCTAGGGGGTTATTTAGTAGTAGTGGCTTGGAGGCAATGGGGTTATTTAGTAGTAGTGGCTTGAAGGCAATGGGGTTATTTAGTAGTAGTGGTTTGGAGGCTAGGGGGTTATTTAGTAGCTGTGGCTTGGAGGCTAGGGGGGTATTTAGTAGCTGTGGCTTGGAGGCTGGGGGGTTATTTACTAGTAGTGGCTTGGAGGCTAGGGGGTTATTTAGCAGTGGTGGCTTTGAGGCTAGGGGGGGTATTTAGTAGCTGTGGCTTGGAGGCAATGGGGTTATTTAGTAGTAGTGACTTGGAGGCTAGGGGGGTTATTTAGTAGTAGTGGCTTGGAGGCAATGGGGTTATTTAGTTGTAGTGGCTTGGAGGCTAGGGAGGTTATTTAGTAGTAGTGGCTTGGAGGCAATGGGATTATTTAGTAGTAGTGGCTTGGAGGCTAGGGGGGTTATTTAGTAGTAGTGGCTTGGAGGCCAGGGGGGTTATTTAGTAGTAGTGACTTGGAGGCAATGGGGTTATTTAGTAGTAGTAACTTGGAGGCAATGGGGTTATTTAGTAGTAGTGGCTTGGAGGTTAGGGGGTTATTTAGTAGTAGTGGCTTGGAGGCTAGGGGGTTATTTAGTAGTAGTGACTTGGAGGCTAGGGGGTTATTTAGTAGTAGTTGCTTGGAGGCTAGGGGGTTATTTAGCAGTAGTGGCTTGGAGGCAATGGGGTTATTTAGTAGTAGTGTCTTGGAGGCAATGGGGTTATTTAGTAGTAGTGGCTTGGAGGCCATGGGGGGTTATTTAGTAGCAGTGGCTTGGAGGCTAGGGGGGTTATTTAGTAGTAGTGGCTTGGAGGCCAGGGGGTTATTTAGTAGTAGTGACTTGGAGGCTAGGGTGGTTATTTAGTAGTAGTGGCTTGGAGGCAATGGGGTTATTTAGTAGTAGTGGCTTGGAGGCTAGGGGGTTATTTAGTAGTGGTGGCTTGGAGGCTATGGGGGTTATTTAGTAGTAGTGGCTTGGAGGCTAGGGGGTTATTTAGTAGTAGTGGCTTGAAGGCAATGGGGTTATTTAGTAGTAGTGGTTTGGAGGCTAGGGGGGGTATTTAGTAGCTGTGGCTTGGAGGCTAGGGGGTTATTTAGTAGCTGTGGCTTGGAGGCTAGGGAGGTTATTTAGTAGTAGTGGCTTGGAGGCTGGGGGTTACTTAGTAGTAGTGGCTTGGAGGTTAGGGGGGTTATTTAGTAGTAGTGGCTTGGAGGCTGGGGGCTATTTAGTAGTAGTGGCTTGGAGGCTAGGGGGTTATTTAGTAGTAGTGGCTTGGAGGCTAGGGTGGTTATTTAGTAGTAGTGGCTTGGAGGTTAGGGGGTTATTTAGTAGTAGTGGCTTAGAGGCTGGGGGTTATTTAGTAGTAGTTGCTTGGAGGCTAGGGGTTATTTAGAAGTAGTGCCTTGGAGGCTGGGGGTTACTTAGTAGTAGTGGCTTGGAGGCTGGGGGTTACTTAGTAGTAGTGGCTTGGAGGCTAGGGGGTTACTTAGTAGTAGTGGCTTTGTGGCAAGGGGGTTATTTAGTAGTAGTGGCTTGGAGGCTGGGGCGTTATTTAGTAGTAGTGCCTTGGAGGCTGGGGGGTTATTTAGTAGTATTGGCTTGGAGGCTGGGGGGTTATTTAGTAGTAGTGGCTTGGAGGCTGGGGCGTTATTTAGTAGTAGTGGCTTGGAGGCTGGGGGTTATTTAGTAGTAGTGGCTTGGAGGCTGGGGGTTTATTTAATAGTAGTGTCTTGGAGGCTGGGGGTTATTTAGTAGTAGTGGCTTGGAGGAAATGGGGTTATTTAGTAGTAGTGTCTTGGAGGCTGGGGGTTATTTAGCAGTAGTGGCTTGGAGGCTGGGGGGTTATTTAGTAGTAGTGGCTTGGAGGCCAGGGGGTATTTAGTAGCAGTGGCTTGGAGGCTAGGGGGTTATTTAGTAGTAGTGGCTTGGAGGCCAGGGGGTTATTTAGTAGTAGTGACTTGGAGGCAATGGGGTTATTTAGTAGTAGTGGCTTGGAGGCTAGAGGGGTTACTTAGTAGTAGTGGCTTGGAGGTTAGGGGGTTATTTAGTAGTAGTGGCTTGGAGGCTGGGGGCTATTTAGTAGTAGTGGCTTGGAGGCTAGGGGGTTATTTAGTAGTAGTGGCTTGGAGGCTAGGGTGGTTATTTAGTAGTAGTGGCTTGGAGGTTAGGGGGTTATTTAGTAGTAGTGGCTTAGAGGCTGGGGGTTATTTAGTAGTAGTTGCTTGGAGTCTAGGGGTTATTTAGAAGTAGTGCCTTGGAGGCTGGGGGTTACTTAGTAGTAGTGGCTTGGAGGCTGGGGGTTACTTAGTAGTAGTGGCTTGGAGGCTAGGGGGTTACTTAGTAGTAGTGGCTTTGTGGCAAGGGGGTTATTTAGTAGTAGTGGCTTGGAGGCTGGGGCGTTATTTAGTAGTAGTGCCTTGGAGGCTGGGGGTTATTTAGTAGTATTGGCTTGGAGGCTGGGGGGTTATTTAGTAGTAGTGGCTTGGAGGCTGGGGCGTTATTTAGTAGTAGTGGCTTGGAGGCTGGGGGTTATTTAGTAGTAGTGGCTTGGAGGCTGGGGGTTTATTTAATAGTAGTGTCTTGGAGGCTGGGGGGTTATTTAGTAGTAGTGGCTTGGAGGAAATGGGGTTATTTAGTAGTAGTGTCTTGGAGGCTGGGGGTTATTTAGCAGTAGTGGCTTGGAGGCTGGGGGGTTATTTAGTAGTAGTGGCTTGGAGGCCAGGGGGGTATTTAGTAGCAGTGGCTTGGAGGCTAGGGGGTTATTTAGTAGTAGTGGCTTGGAGGCCAGGGGGTTATTTAGTAGTAGTGACTTGGAGGCAATGGGGTTATTTAGTAGTAGTGGCTTGGAGGCTAGAGGGGTTATTTAGTAGTAGTGGCTTGGAGGCTATGGGGGTTATTTAGTAGTAGTGGCTTGGAGGCAATGGGGTTATTTAGTAGTAGTGGCTTGGAGGCTAGGGGGGTTATTTAGTAGCTGTGGCTTGGAGGCTAGGGGGGTTATTTAGTAGCTGTGGCTGGGAGGCAATGGGGTTATTTAGTAGTAGTAACTTGGAGGCAATGGGGTTATTTAGTAGTAGTGGCTTGGAGGCTAGGGGGGTTATTTAGTAGTAGTGGCTTGGAGGCTAGGGGTGTTATTTAGTAGTAGTGGCTTGGAGGCTAGGGGGTTATTTAGTAGTAGTGGCTTGGACGCTAGGGGGTTATTTAGCAGTAGTGGCTTGGACGCTAGGGGGTTATTTAGCAGTAGTGGCTTGGAGGCAATGGGGTTATTTAGTAGTAGTGTCTTGGAGGCTGGGGGTTATTTAGTAGTAGTGGCTTGGAGGCCAGGGGGGTATTTAGTAGCAGTGGCTTGGAGGCTAGGGGGGTTATTTAGTAGTAGTGGCTTGGAGGCTAGGGGGAGGTTATTTAGTAGTAGTGACTTGGAGGCTAGGGGGTTATTTAGTAGCTGTAGCTTGGAGGCAATGGGGTTATTTAGTAGTAGTGACTTGGAGGCTAGGGGGTTATTTAGTAGTAGTGGCTTGGAGGCAATGGGGTTATTTAGTAGTAGTGGCTTGGAGGCTAGGGGGTTATTTAGTAGTAGTGGCTTGGAGGCTAGGGGGGTTATTTAGTAGTAGTGGCTTGGAGGCTAGGGGGGTTATTTAGTAGTAGTGACTTGGAGGCTAGGGGGTTATTTAGCAGTAGTGGCTTGGAGGCAATGGGGTTATTTAGTAGTAGTGTCTTGGAGGCTGGGGGTTATTTAGTAGTAGTGGCTTGGAGGCTAGGGGGTTATTTAGCAGTAGTTGCTTGGAGGCAATGGGGTTATTTAGTAGCAGTGGCTTGGAGGCTAGGGGGGTTATTTAGTAGTAGTGGCTTGGAGGCCAGGGGGGTTATTTAGTAGTAGTGACTTGGAGGCTAGGGGGGTTATTTAGTAGTAGTGGCTTGGAGGCAATGGGGTTATTTAGTAGTAGTGGCTTGGAGGCCAGGGGGGTTATTTAGTAGTAGTGACTTGGAGGCTGGGGGTTATTTAGTAGTAGTGGCTTGGAGGCCAGGGGGTATTTAGTAGCAGTGGCTTGGAGGCTAGGGGGGTTATTTAGTAGTAGTGGCTTGGAGGCCAGGGGGTTATTTAGTAGTAGTGACTTGGAGGCTAGGGGGTTATTTAGCAGTAGTGGCTTGGAGGCTATGGGGTTATTTAGTAGTAGTGGCTTGGAGGCTAGGGGGTTATTTAGTAGTAGTGGCTTGGAGGCAATGGGGTTATTTAGTAGTAGTGGTTTGGAGGCTAGGGGGGTATTTAGTAGCAGTGGCTTGGAGGCTAGGGGGTTATTTAGTAGTAGTGGCTTGGAGGCTGGGGGTTATTTAGTACTAGTGACTTGGAGGCTAGGGGGTTATTTAGTAGTAGTGGCTTGGAGGCAATGGGGTTATTTAGTAGTAGTGGCTTGGAGGCTATGGGGGGTTATTTAGTAGTAGTGGCTTGGAGGCTATGGGGGTTATTTAGTAGTAGTGGCTTGGAGGCTAGGGGGTTATTTAGTAGTAGTGGCTTGGAGGCAATGGGGTTATTTAGTAGTAGTGGCTTGGAGGCAATGGGGTTATTTAGTAGTAGTGGCTTGGAGGCTAGGGGGGTATTTAGTAGTAGTGGCTTGGAGGCTGGGGGGTTACTTAGTAGTAGTGGCTTGGAGGTTAGGGGGGTTATTTAGTAGTAGTGGCTTGGAGGCTGGGTGGTTATTTAGTAGTAGTGGCTTGGAGGCTGGGGGTATTTAGTAGTAGTGGCTTGGAGGCTAGGGGGTTATTTAGTAGTAGTGGCTTTGTGGCAAGGGGGGTTATTTAGTAGTAGTGGCTTGGAGGCTGTGGCGTTATTTAGTAGTAGTTGCTTGGAGGCTGGGGGGTTATTTAGTAGTAGTGGCTTGGAGGCTGGGGGTTATTTAGTAGTAGTGGCTTGGAGGCTGGGGCCTTATTTAGTAGTAGTGGCTTGGGGGCTGGGGGTTATTTATTAGTAGTGGCTTGGAGGCTGGGGGTTATTTAGTAGTAGTGGCTTGGAGGCAATGGGGTTATTTAGTAGTAGTGTCTTGGAGGCTGGGGGTTATTTAGTAGTAGTGGCTTGGAGGCCAGGGGGGTATTTAGTAGCAGTGGCTTGGAGGCTAGGGGGTTATTTAGTAGTAGTGGCTTGGAGGCCAGGGGGGTTATTTAGTAGTAGTGACTTGGAGGCAATGGGGTTATTTAGTAGTAGTGGCTTGGAGGCTAGAGGGGTTATTTAGTAGTAGTGGCTTGGAGGCTGGGGGTTATTTAGTAGCTGTGGCTGGGAGGCTAGGGGGTTATTTAGTAGCTGTGGCTGGGAGGCTAGGGGTTATTTAGTAGTGGTGGCTTTGAGGCTAGGGGGGTTATTTAGTAGTAGTGGCTTGGAGGCTAGGGGGGTTATTTAGTAGCTGTGGCTTGGAGGCAATGGGGTTATTTAGTAGTAGTAGTGACTTGGAGGCTAGGGGGTTATTTAGTAGTAGTGGCTTGGAGGCAATGGGGTTATTTAGTAGTAGTGGCTTGGAGGCTAGGGGGTTATTTAGTAGTAGTGGCTTGGAGGCAATGGGGTTATTTAGTAGTAGTGGCTTGGAGGCTAGGGGGTTATTTAGTAGTAGTGACTTGGAGGCTAGGGGGTTATTTAGCAGTAGTGGCTTGGAGGCAATGGGGTTATTTAGTAGTAGTGTCTTGGAGGCTGGGGGTTATTTAGTAGTAGTGGCTTGGAGGCTAGGGGGTTATTTAGCAGTAGTGGCTTGGAGGCAATGGGGTTATTTAGTAGTAGTGTCTTGGAGGCTGGGGGGTTATTTAGTAGTAGTGGCTTGGAGGCCAGGGGGTATTTAGTAGCAGTGGCTTGGAGGCTAGGGGGTTATTTAGTAGTAGTGGCTTGGAGGCCAGGGGGTTATTTAGTAGTAGTGACTTGGAGGCTAGGGGGTTATTTAGCAGTAGTGGCTTGGAGGCTATGGGGGTTATTTAGTAGTAGTGGCTTGGAGGCTAGGGGGTTATTTAGTAGTAGTGGCTTGGAGGCAATGGGGTTATTTAGTAGTAGTGGTTTGGAGGCTAGGGGGGTATTTAGTAGCTGTGGCTTGGAGGCTAGGGGGTATTTAGTAGCTGTGGCTTGGAGGCTAGGGGGTATTTAGTAGCTGTGGCTTGGAGGCTAGGGGGTTATTTAGTAGTGGTGGCTTTGAGGCTAGGGGGTTATTTAGTAGTAGTGGCTTGGGGGAGGCTGGGGCCTTATTTAGTAGTAGTGGCTTGGGGGCTGGGGGTTATTTATTAGTAGTGGCTTGGAGGCAATGGGGTTATTTAGTAGTAGTGGCTTGGAGGCTGGGGGTTATTTAGTAGTAGTGGCTTGGAGGCCAGGGGGTATTTAGTAGCAGTGGCTTGGAGGCTAGGGGGTTATTTAGTAGTAGTGGCTTGGAGGCCAGGGGGGTTATTTAGTAGTAGTGACTTTGAGGCTAGGGGGTTATTTAGTAGTAGTGGCTTGGAGGCTAGGGGGTTATTTAGTAGCTGTGGCTTGGAGGCAATGGGGTTATTTAGTAGTAGTAGTGACTTGGGGAGGCTAGTGGGGGTTATTTAGTAGTAGTGGCTTGGAGGCAATGGGGTTATTTAGTAGTAGTGGCTTGGAGGCTAGGGGGGTTATTTAGTAGTAGTGGCTTGGAGGCAATGGGGTTATTTAGTAGTAGTAGTGACTTGGAGGCTAGGGGGTTATTTAGTAGTAGTGGCTTGGAGGCAATGGGGTTATTTAGTAGTAGTGGCTTGGAGGCTAGGGGGGTTATTTAGTAGTAGTGGCTTGGAGGCAATGGGGTTATTTAGTAGTAGTGGCTTGGAGGCTAGGGGGTTATTTAGTAGTAGTGACTTGGAGGCTAGGGGGTATTTAGCAGTAGTGGCTTGGAGGCAATGGGGTTATTTAGTAGTAGTGTCTTGGAGGCTGGGGGGTTATTTAGTAGTAGTGGCTTGGAGGCTAGGGGGTTATTTAGCAGTAGTGGCTTGGAGGCAATGGGGTTATTTAGTAGTAGTGTCTTGGAGGCTGGGGGTTATTTAGTAGTAGTGGCTTGGAGGCCAGGGGGGTATTTAGTAGCAGTGGCTTGGAGGCTAGGGGGTTATTTAGTAGTAGTGGCTTGGAGGCCAGGGGGTTATTTAGTAGTAGTGACTTGGGGGCTAGGGGGTTATTTAGCAGTAGTGGCTTGGAGGCTATGGGGGTTATTTAGTAGTAGTGGCTTGGAGGCTAGGGGGGTTATTTAGTAGTAGTGGCTTGGAGGCAATGGGGTTATTTAGTAGTAGTGGTTTGGAGGCTAGGGGGTATTTAGTAGCTGTGGCTTGGAGGCTAGGGGGTATTTAGTAGCTGTGGCTTGGAGGCTAGGGGGTATTTAGTAGCTGTGGCTTGGAGGCTAGGGGGTTATTTAGTAGTGGTGGCTTTGAGGCTAGGGGGGGTATTTAGTAGTAGTGGCTTGGAGGCTAGGGGGGTTCTGTAGCTCAGTTGGTAGAGCATGGCGCTTGTAACGCCAGGGTAGTGGGTTCAATCCCCGGGACCACCCATACGTAGAATGTATGCACACATGACTGTAAGTCGCTTTGGATAAAAGCGTCTGCTAAATGGCATATATATATATATATTATTTAGTAGCTGTGGCTTGGAGGCAATGGGGTTATTTAGTAGTAGTGGCTTGGAGGCTAGGGGGGTTATTTAGTAGTAGTGGCTTGGAGGCTGGGGGGTTATTTAGTAGTAGTGGCTTGGAGGCTAGGGAGGTTATTTAGTAGTAGTGGCTTGGAGGCAATGGGGTTATTTAGTAGTAGTGGCTTGGAGGCAATGGGGTTATTTAGTAGTAGTGGCTTGGAGGCTAGGGGGTTATTTAGTAGTAGTGGCTTGGAGGCTGGGGGGTTACTTAGTAGTAGTGGCTTGGAGGTTAGGGGGTTATTTAGTAGTAGTGGCTTGGAGGCTGGGTGGTTATTTAGTAGTAGTGGCTTGGAGGCTGGGGGTATTTAGTAGTAGTGGCTTGGAGGCTAGGGGGTTATTTAGTAGTAGTGGCTTGGAGGCTAGGGGTTATTTAGTAGTAGTGCCTTGGAGGCTGGGGGTTACTTAGTAGTAGTGGCTTGGAGGCTGGGGGGTTACTTAGTAGTAGTGGCTTGGAGGCTAGGGGGTTACTTAGTAGTAGTGGCTTTGTGGCAAGGGGGTTATTTAGTAGTAGTTGCTTGGAGGCTGGGCGTTATTTAGTAGTAGTGGCTTGGAGGCTGGGGGTTATTTAGTAGTAGTGGCTTGGAGGCTGGGGGTTATTTAGTAGTAGTGGCTTGGAGGCTGGGGCCTTATTTAGTAGTAGTGGCTTGGGGGCTGGGGGTTATTTATTAGTAGTGGCTTGGAGGCTGGGGGTTATTTAGTAGTAGTGGCTTGGAGGCAATGGGGTTATTTAGTAGTAGTGTCTTGGAGGCTGGGGGTTATTTAGTAGTAGTGGCTTGGAGGCCAGGGGGTATTTAGTAGCAGTGGCTTGGAGGCTAGGGGGTTATTTAGTAGTAGTGGCTTGGAGGCCAGGGGTTATTTAGTAGTAGTGACTTGGAGGCAATGGGGTTATTTAGTAGTAGTGGCTTGGAGGCTAGAGGGGTTATTTAGTAGTAGTGGCTTGGAGGCAATGAGGTTATTTAGTAGTAGTGTCTTGGAGGCTGGGGGTTATTTAGTAGTAGTGGCTTGGAGGCTAGGGGGTTATTTAGCAGTAGTGGCTTGGAGGCAATGGGGTTATTTAGTAGTAGTGTCTTGGAGGCTGGGGGTTATTTAGTAGTAGTGGCTTGGAGGCCAGGGGGGTATTTAGTAGCAGTGGCTTGGAGGCTAGGGGTGTTATTTAGTAGTAGTGGCTTGGAGGCCAGGGGTGTTATTTAGTAGTAGTGACTTGGAGGCTAGGGGGGTTATTTAGTAGTAGTGGCTTGGAGGCAATGGGGTTATTTAGTAGTAGTGGCTTGGAGGCTATGGGGGGTTATTTAGTAGTAGTGGCTTGGAGGCTATGGGGGTTATTTAATAGTAGTGGCTTGGAGGCTAGGGGGTTATTTAGTAGTAGTGGCTTGGAGGCAATGGGGTTATTTAGTAGTAGTGGTTTGGAGGCTAGGGGGTATTTAGTAGCTGTGGCTTGGAGGCTAGGGGGTATTTAGTAGCTGTGGCTTGGAGGCTAGGGGTTATTTAGTAGTGGTGGCTTTGAGGCTAGGGGGGTTATTTAGTAGTAGTGGCTTGGAGGCTAGGGGGTTATTTAGTAGCTGTGGCTTGGAGGCAATGGGGTTATTTACTAGTAGTGGCTTGGAGGCTAGGGGGTTATTTAGTAGTAGTGGCTTGGAGGCTGGGGGTTATTTAGTAGTAGTGGCTTTGAGGCTAGGGGCGTTATTTAGTAGTAGTGGCTTGGAGGCTAGGGGGTTATTTAGTAGCTGTGGCTTGGAGGCAATGGGGTTATTTAGTAGTAGTGGCTTGGAGGCTAGGGGGTCATTTAGTAGTAGTGGCTTGGAGGCTGGGGGTTATTTAGTAGTAGTGGCTTGGAGGCTAGGGAGGTTATTTAGTAGTAGTGGCTTGGAGGCTAGGGGGGTTATTTAGTAGTAGTGGCTTGGAGGCTAGGGGTTATTTAGTAGTAGTGCCTTGGAGGCTGGGGGTTACTTAGTAGTAGTGGCTTGGAGGCTGGGGGTTACTTAGTAGTAGTGGCTTGGAGGCTAGGGGGTTACTTAGTAGTAGTGGCTTTGTGGCAAGGGGGTTATTTAGTAGTAGTGGCTTGGAGGCTGGGCGTTATTTAGTAGTAGTGGCTTGGAGGCTGGGGGTTATTTAGTAGTATTGGCTTGGAGGCTGGGGGTTATTTAGTAGTAGTGGCTTGGAGGCTGGGGGTTATTTAGTAGTATTGGCTTGGAGGCTGGGGGTTACATAGTAGAAGTGGCTTGGAAGCTAGGGGGTTATTTAGTAGTAGTGGCTTGGAGGCTGGGGGGTTATTTAGTAGTAGTGGCTTGGAGGTTAGGGGGTTATTTAGTAGTAGTGGCTTGGAGGCTGGGGGTTACTTAGTAGTAGTGGCTTTGTGGCTAGGGGGATTATTTAGTAGTAGTGGCTTGGAGGTTAGGGGTTATTTAGTAGTAGTGGCTTGGAGGCTGGGGGTTACTTAGTAGTAGTGGCTTGGAGGCTAGGGGGTTATTTAGTAGTAGTGGCTTGGAGGCTAGGGGTTATTTAGTGGTAGTGGTAGTGGCTTGGAGGCTGGGGGTTATTTAGTAGTAGTGGCTTGGAGGCTAGGGGTTATTTAGTAGTAGTGGCTTGGAGGCAATGGGGTTATTTAGTAGTAGTGGCTTGGAGGCTGGGGGTTATTTAGTAGTAGTGGCTTGGAGGCTAGGGGGGTTATTTAGTAGTAGTGGCTTGGAGGCAATGGGGTTATTTAGTAGTAGTGGCTTGGAGGCTAGGGGGGTTATTTAGTAGTAGTGGCTTGGAGGCAATGGGGTTATTTAGTAGTAGTGGCTTGGAGGCTGGGGGGTTATTTAGTAGTTGTGTGTTGTTGTTTTTTTTAGTAGTAGTGGCTTGGAGGTTGGGGGTTGTCCCAGGCCAATGGTGGGTTTGGCCTGCCTAGTGGCAGGTAGTGAGAGTGGGGTTTGGGTGGGTTTGTGGTTGTGGTTGTGGTGCATTATGGGAAGCCTAGGACCAGGAAGTGAACAGGAAGCTGAACTGTGTTTCATTGATTTCAGGGATGAGAGCTGCAGTCAGGAGGGCGATGGTGGTGATGAGGATCTGGGGGAGGAAGGGGAGGAGTTTGAGTGTTACCCCCCGGGGATGAAGGTGCAGGTGAGGTATGGGCGTGGTCGCAGCCTGAAGACGTACCAGGCCACTGTGAAAGAGGCTGACGTGGAGGGGGGAGAGGTGCTCTACCTGGTTCACTACTGTGGCTGGAACGTCAGGTAAGATTAGCAGGACACACAGCCCTGGGGAATATGACCTTTCACCTCAATATATCTATCACCTGACCCCTACTAGTTGATATTAATATATATATTAGTGGAGAGGTGTGGCCGGAATGGCAGGTAAGATTAGCAGGACACACAGCCCTGGGGAATATGACCTTTCACCTCAATATATCTATCACCTGACCCCTACTAGTTTTGTGGATATGAATATATATTAGTGGAGAGGTGTGGCCGGAATGGCAGGTAAGATTAGCAGGACACACAGCCCTGGGGAATATGACCTATCACCTCAATATATCTATCACCTGACCCCTACTAGTTGATATTAATATATATATATTAGTGGAGAGGTGTGGCCGGAATGGCAGGTAAGATTAGCAGGACACACAGCCCTGGGGAATATGACCTATCACCTCAATATATCTATCACCTGACCCCTACTAGTTGATATTAATATATATATTAGTGGAGAGGTGTGGCCGGAATGGCAGGTAAGATTAGCAGGACACACAGCCCTGGGGAATATGACCTTTCACCTTCCTAGCCACCACTAGTATTACTATATTATTTCCCTCCTCAAATAGACCCAGCTGTAAATATAAAGAGCTTACCTTTTAAATGGAGATCCCTGTTGCAACAACATGGATATTCCTTCCTCTCTGTTTTGAAACAAGCTCACATATATTATATTTATATATCTCATTGATTATATCTTACCATCAGCTATAGATAATGTAATGGTTTTTCTGTGTCAGGACTAATTAATTATCATTGCACTGTGGACATCTAGTGGTTAACATTGAGAATTGGGGCAATCGGTAATGACTTTGGTTTGTTGACGTTTTAAAGTATTGACTGTTTGTCTCCCCGTCCGTCTCTCTGTCTGTCCTCCCACTGTCATCTAGAGACGGGCTGAGTTTGACCATAAAACGAAGCTCTTTCACAGAGCCTTCTCATTGAAGAATAGAGCTATTTTATGAAATCCTAAGCCACTTTAAAATGCCATTTAATCCTCATTCACGTTATAGAGCCAAACCTACCCAAGCCAAGCTGAGAAACTGAGCTTGCCTGGTTAAACATCCACCATAATTGTTGGAACCATACTGGAAAAGACCACAAGCAGAAGGGTACGGTTCGGGTGGGCCCTATCGTGTGAATCTGGTATTAAAGTGCTGCTATACTCACCTCTCACTCTCTCCCCCCTGGGCCAGAGACAGGGTAATAAATACACTGTCACTATGTAGAAGTAGAGTTGGCATACATAAGACAGACAAAATAGTGAAGAGCTTTCACAGTGAGACCAATGTAGGGATGTCATTGTCTTACTGTTGTTTTGTGGTTGAATTCCATAAGTTGTTGAGCAGAGGTTCTTTTCTCTGCGTTACTGTGTCTTGTGGTGTGACATTGGAAGACTTTCATTCCTTTCTGTAGATCCAAGTAGACTACCTTTGGGTAGTTAAACATTCTGTAAATCATTTCTATGGTTGTTGGTATTATCATAGTGTTGACTTATCTTAAGGTTGTTTTATTCCATAATTATAATGTGGATTTGTCTTCATTAAGGCTGTCTTATTCCATGTAATAATTTTAATTTATCTTAATTATGGTTGTTTATATAATTATGGGGCGGCAGGTAGCCTAGTGGTTAGAGCGTTGGACCAGTAACCGAAAGGTTGCAAGATCAAATCCCCGAGCTGACAAGGTAAAAATCTGCCGTTCTGCCCCTGAACAAGGCAGTTAACCCACTGTTCCTAGGCCGTCATTGAAAATAAGAATTTGTTCTTAACTGACTGGCCGGTTAAATAAAGATAAAGTAAATACAAAATATGTTGATATACAGTACCAGTCAAAAGTTTGGACACAGCTACTCATTCCTGGATTTTTCACTATTTTCTATATTGTAGAATAATAGTGAAGACATCAAAACTATGAAATAACACATATGGAAGGAACCATGTAGTAACCAAAAGAAATGTTAATCAAAATATATTTTAGATTCTTCAAAGTAACCACCTTGATGACAGCTTTGCACACTCTTGGCATTATCTCAACCAGCTTCACCTGGAATGTTTTTCCATCAGTCTTGAAGGAGTTCCCACATATGCTGAGCACTTGTTGGCTGCTGTTCTTTCACTCTGCGGTCTAACTCATTCCAAACCATCTCAATTGGGTTGAGGTCGGGTGATTGTGGAGGCCAGGTCATCTGATGCAGCACTCCAGCACTCACCTTCTTGGTCAAAAATCCCTTACACAGCCTGGAGGTGTGTTGGGTCATTGTGCTGTTGAAAAATAAATGATAGTCCCACTAAGCCCAAACCATATGGGATGGCGTATCGCTGCAGAATGCTGTGGAGGCCATGCTGGTTAGTCTGCCTTGAATTCTAAATAAATCATTGACAGTGTCACCAGCAAAGCACCCCCACACCATCACACCTCCTCCTCTTCCATGCTTCACGGTGGGAAATACACATGCGGAGATCTGTTCACCTACTCTGCGTCTCACAAAGACATGGCCGTTGGAACCAAAAATCTCATATTTGGACTCATCAAACCAAAAGACAGATTTCCACCGGTCTAATGCCCATTGCTCATGTTTCTTGGCCGAAGCCAGTCTCATCTTCTTATTGGTGTCGTTTAGTAATGGTTTCTTGCCAGCTTTTCAATCATGAAGGCCTGATTTTTTTTAAAGTATTTTATTTGACCTTTTTAACAAGGCAAGTCAGTTAAGAACAAATTCTTATTTACAATGACGGCCTACCCTGGCCAAACCCTAAGTCGTACGACACTGGGCCAATTGTGTGCCGCACTATGGGACTCCCAATTATAGCCGGTTGTGATACAGCCTGGAATAGAACCAGGGTCTGTAGTGACACCTCTAGCACTGAGACACTCGGGGGTCTCCTCTGAACAGTTTACGTTGAGATGTGTCTGACACTTGAACTCTGAAACATTTATTTTGGCAGCAATTTCTGAGGCTGGTAACTCTAATGAACATATCCTCTGCAGCAGAGGTAACTCTGGGTCTTCCTTTCCTGTGGCGGTCCTCATGAGAGCCAGTTTCATCATAGCACTTGATGGTTTTTGCAACTGCACTTGAAGTAACGTTCAAAGTTGTCATTATCCGTATTGACTGACCTTCATGTCTTGAAGTAATGATGGACTGTTGTTTCCCTTTGCTTATTTGAGCTGTTCTTGCCATAATATGGACTTGGTCTTTTACCAAATAGGGCTATCTTCTATATACCACCCCTACCTTGTCACAACACAACTACTTGTCTCAAACGCATTAAGAAGGAAAGAAATTTCACAAATGAACATTTAACAAGGCACACCTGTTAATTAAAATGTATTCCATGCACCTCATGAAGCTGGTTGAGAGAATGCCAAGATTGTGCAAAGCTGTCGTCAAGGCAAAGGGTGGCTACTTTGAAGAATCTCAAATATAATCTTCCCTTGTGTTCCAAATGGCACCCTATTCCCTATATAGTGCACTACTTTTAACCAGGGCCAATAGAGAATCCCATAGGTATTGCACTACTTTTGACCAGGGCCAATAGGGAATCCCATAGGTAGTGCACTACTTTTGACCAGGGCCAATAGGGAATCCCATAGGTAGTGCACTACTTTAGACCAGGGCCCATAGGGAATCCCATAGGTAGTGCACTACTTTTGACCAGGGCCAATAGGGAATCCCATAGGTAGTACACTACTTTTGACCAGGACCAATAGGGAATCCCATAGGTAGTGCACTACTTTAGACCAGGGCCCATAGGGAATCCCATAGGTATTGCACTATATTTGACCAGGGCCAATAGGGAATCCCATAGGTAGTACACTACTTTTGACCAGGACCAATAGGGAATCCCATAGGTAGTGCACTACTTTTGACCAAGGCCAATAGGGAATCCCATAGGTAGTACACTACTTTTGACCAGGGCCCATATTGAATCCCATAGGGCTCTGGTCATAAGTAGTGCACTATAAAGGGAATAGGGTGCCATTTGGGTCATAGGTTTTATAACTGACCTTTGATTGACTCTCTGTCTCTGTCTCTCCCGTTAGATATGATGAGTGGGTCAAAGCTGACAAGATTGTCCGTCCGGCCAATAAGAATGTTCAGAAGATCAAGCACCGCAAGAAGATAAAGGTAGGAGAAATACATGTTGTTGCTTTTTATTCTATTTTGCATATTAGCCATTTCAAATGAATATACAGAATAAACAGTTGTTTCTGTCTATGAAGATGACATGAGGTTACCACAAGATGCACAACATTACTCTGGAGAGCTTAACATGGTCTTCCTGCCTTCCCAGAACAAAGCGGAGAGAGAGCGCAACCGCCTGGAGCAACTGAACGAGGACCTGGGGAGTCCGTCCCCCAACAGACTACGTGTCCCCCGCCCTTCCTCCAAATCCCTCGGCCCCTGCTCTGCCCATGAGCGCCATGTCTTCTCCAAGATGGAGGATGGTGAGAACCAAAGGACTCTGACTCTGCAGTCTCCAGTCAAGTCTATTGAAATCACTTCTATCCTCAATGGCCTGCAAGGTAGTCACTGCTCTACCTGGCGTTGTACTCTACCAGTATAGAGGTAGTCACTGCTCTACCTGGCATTGTACTCTACCAGTCACCGCTCTACCTGGCGTTGTACTCTACCAGTATAGAGGTAGTCACTGCTCTACCTGGCATTGTACTCTAACAGTATAGAGGTAGTCACTGCTCTACCTGGCATTGTACTCTAACAGTATAGAGGTAGTCACTGCTCTACCTGGCGTTGTACTCTACCAGTATAGAGTTAATCACTGCTCTATCTGGCGTTGTACTCTACCAGTATAGAGTTAGTCACTGCTCTACCTGGCGTTGTACTCTACCAGTATAGAGTTAGTCACTGCTCTACCTGGCGTTGTACTCTACCAGTATAGAGGTAGTCACTGCTCTACCTGGCATTGTACTCTAACAGTATAGAGGTAGTCACTGCTCTACCTGGCATTGTACTCTAACAGTATAGAGGTAGTCACTGCTCTACCTGGCATTGTACTCTAACAGTATAGAGGTAGTCACTGCTCTAACTGGCGTTGTACTCTAACAATATAGAGGTAGTCACTGCTCTACCTGGCGTTGTACTCTAACAATATAGAGGTAGTCACTGCTCTACCTGGCGTTGTACTCTAACAATATAGAGGTAGTCACTGCTCTACCTGGCGTTGTACTCTAACAATATAGAGGTAGTCACTGCTCTACCTGGCGTTGTACTCTAACAATATACAGGTGGTCACTGCTCTACCTGGCATTGTACTCTACCAGTATAGAGGTAGTCACTGCTCTACCTGGCGTTGTACTCTACCAGTATAGAGGTAGTCACTGCTCTACCTGGCGTTGTACTCTACCAGTATAGAGGTAGTCACTGCTCTACCTGGCGTTGTACTCTAACAATATACAGGTGGTCACTGCTCTACCTGGCATTGTACTCTACCAGTATAGAGGTAGTCACTGCTCTACCTGGCGTTGTACTCTACCAGTATAGAGGTAGTCACTGCTCTACCTGGCGTTGTACTCTACCAGTATAGAGGTAGTCACTGCTCTACCTGGCATTGTACTCTACCAGTATAGAGGTAGTCACTGCTCTACCTGGCATTGTACTCTACCAGTATAGAGGTAGTCACTGCTCTACCTGGCGTTGTACTCTACCAGTATACAGGTGGTCACTGCTCTACCTGGCATTGTACTCTACCAGTATAGAGGTAGCCACTGCTCTACCTGGCGTTGTACTCTAACAGTATAGAGTTAGTCACTGCTCTACCTGGCGTTGTACTCTAACAGTATAGAGTTAGTCACTGCTCTACCTGGCTTTGTACTCTACCAGTATAGAGTTAGTCACTGCTCTATCTAACTTTTGTAGTTCTACCAGTATAGAGTTAGTCACTGCTCTACCTGGCGTTGTACTCTACCAGTTGAGTTAGTCACTGCTCTACCTGCGTTTACTCTACCAGTATAGAGGTAGTCACTGCTCTACCTGGCGTTGTACTCTACCAGTACTAAAATGTTGTCACTGCTCTACCTGGCGTTGTACTCACCAGTATAGAGTTAGTCACTGCTCTACCTGGCGTTGTACTCTACCAGTATAGAGGTAGTCACTGCTCTACCTGGCGTTGTACTCTACCAGTATAGAGTTAGTCACTGCTCTACCTGGCATTGTACTCTACCAGTCACCGCTCTACCTGGCGTTGTACTCTAACAGTATAGAGGTAGTCACTGCTCTACCTGGCATTGTACTCTAACAGTATAGAGGTAGTCACTGCTCTACCTGGCATTGTACTCTAACAGTATAGAGGTAGTCACTGCTCTAACCTGGCGTTGTACTCTAACAATATAGAGTAGTCACTGCTCACCTGGCGTTGTACTCTAACAATATAGAGGTAGTCACTGCTCTACCTGAGGAGCGTTGTACTCTAACAATATAGAGGTAGTCACTGCTCTACCTGGCGCCTCTAACAATATAGAGGTAGTCACTGCTCTACCTGGCATTGTACTCTAACAATATACAGGTGGTCACTGCTCTACCTGGCATTGTACTCTACCAGTATAGAGGTAGTCACTGCTCTACCTGGCGTTGTACTCTACCAGTATAGAGGTAGTCACTGCTCTACCTGGCGTTGTACTCTACCAGTATAGAGGTAGTCACTGCTCTACCTGGCGTTGTACTCTACCAGTATAGAGGTAGTCACTGCTCTACCTGGCGTTGTACTCTACCAGTATAGAGGTAGTCACTGCTCTACCTGGCGTTGTACTCTACCAGTATAGAGGTAGTCACTGCTCTACCTGGCGTTGTACTCTACCAGTATAGAGGTAGTCACTGCTCTACCTGGCATTGTACTCTACCAGTATAGAGGTAGTCACTGCTCTACCTGGCGTTGTACTCTACCAGTATACAGGTGGTCACTGCTCTACCTGGCATTGTACTCTACCAGTATAGAGGTAGCCACTGCTCTACCTGGCGTTGTACTCTACCAGTATAGAGGTATTCAAATGGATAGGATATGTCATTCAACTTACATTTTGTTTTATGACTTTGACTATTGAACAAGTTAGCAAATTTTAAGCCACATTTTGTACTCAATGTTATGCTTTTTGAGTGTTGAACAATTAACTTTTTTAGTTTTAGTAGTTTTAGAGTTCAGTAGATTGTATTTCACTCCATAGAACTATTCTACATTGATTGGGAGTGCTGTTGTGTTTCCTAAGCCATTGTAGTGGAAGTTTGTGGTGCCAAAATCGTTGTCAAGGTACTAAAATGTTGTTTTTCTTTTCTTCCTTCAGCCTCAGAGAGTTCAACAGACGAGTCTGATCAGGATGGTGGACGTGAGGACGACGATGACCATCCAGGTTCAGGGGGTCGCGGCAGTCTCAGGAAGGGGGGTTCCCCCAAACCCCTTCAAGCCTTAGACCGCTGGGAGGGTACCGCCTCTACCGATGTCCCCAAACCACCATTGGTCACAGGGAAGAGCCAACAACCAATCAGCGTCGAGACCCCGGAGTCTGGGAAGCGGCGTAGCCAACTAGAATTTGAGGCTGAGAGGGAGGGGCCAGGTAGCTCCGCCTGCAGGAAGAGGAAGTCAGAAGGAGTGGCAGGGGAGCAACAGACCTCTAAAGGACCCCCGTCCAAAACCAAGCTCCCAACCAGGAGCACCAGGAGCGCAGACTGGCTGCCGGGAAGCTCCAACAGGAGGGCCCAGGAGAGAACAGGAGGTCTAGGGGAAGACAGAGGAGGAGCAGGAGGTTCTTCTAGCAGCAGCTCAGATGACGGAGGTGCACCTTCCACTGAGCCCCACCAGGCCGATGGAGACCGACTCAGCTCCCGTCCCAAACCTTCCCCCTCTAAGAAGTACAACGGCATGAAGGACAAGGGTGTCACCGGTGGTGGAGTCGGCGCCCGCCCTGCGGGATTCTGGGAGATCCCTGAGAAGAGGGCTAAGATGGCAACGAGCAGCGTGGAGGAGAGGGAGAGAGAGAGAGCGAGACTGGCGGGTGGCAGTCGTACCAAGGGCCAGAAGGATGTGTGGTCCAGTATTCAGGCCCAGTGGCCCAAGAAGACCCTGAAGGAGCTGTTCTCTGACTCCGACACAGAGGCTGCTAACTCCCCTCCTCCGCCTGGACCGGCCCAGTCCTCATCATCATGCCACGAGGAGAGGGAGAGCAGGGGGGAGCGGGATGGGGACGAGGCAGGAGTTGGAGGCCCGGAGAGGGAGAGCAGGGGGGAGCGGGACGGGGAGGGAGACGAGGCAGGAGGAAGAGGCCCGGAGAGGGAGATTAGGGGGGAGCGGGGCGGAGAGGGAGACGAGGCAGGAGGAGGCCCGGAGAGGGAGGACCATGACCTCTCAGAGGAGAACCAGGGGCAGGAGAAGAGGAGGAGTGAGCAGGAGTTCCCCTCCAGTGGATCTAACTCAGTTCTCAACACCCCTCCCACCACCCCAGAGTCCCCATCCATGGGACATAGCAGTAGTGGGGCCATGGCGCAAGGGGCTGGAACTAGCTCTAACCGGACTCAGCCCTCCTGTCCTCCCCTGTCTGTAACCCCTGCTCTGGGTACAACACCCTCCTCTGACCCCCGACCCTGCGGGCGCCCCAACACCCTGGCAGAGGAAGGTGGTTGTGGTCGCAGTGAGACAGACAGCAGTACAGTGGAGGTGGAAAGTCTAGGAGGGGAGCTGCAGGACCAGGACTTACCCCCAGGTAAGTGTTGACAAGCCAAATGGTTGCTGGCATCAGTGTCCTAGATACCGTCACCAGCCGTTGTGCCCTTGAGCAAGACACTTAACCTGCTCACAGGGCACTACACTAGTAGCTCTACTCCAGCCTTTTCCACATGTGTATTTGTGTGTACAGTGCCTGCAGAACGTATTCATACCCCTTGATTTTGTTTTATTTCATTCATGCTTTCAGTCGACGAGATTGAATAATGCATTTAAACTGCTTAAAAACACAGAGGATACTACATTCAATTAAACAAGTTCTAACCGGCCTACCAACTGGTGCAGCATCGCAGTGCTAGAGGTGTCACTACAGACCCGGGTTCTATCCCGGAATCATTGTTGTATCACAACCGGCCGTGATCGGGATTCCCATAGGGTGGCGCACAATTGGCCCAGCGTCGTCCGGGTTAGGGGAGGGTTTGGCGGGGGGGCTTTACTTGGCTCATCGCGCTCTGGCGACTCCTTGTGGTGGGCCGGGCGCCTGCAGGCTGACTTCGTCATCAGTTGTACGGTGTTTCCTCTGACACGTTGGTGCGGCTGGCTTCTGGGTTAAGCTGGCGGGTGTTAAAAGCTTGGTTTGCCGGGTCATGTTTCGGGGGACTCATGACTCAACCTTCACCTCCCGAGGCCGTTGGGGAGTTGCAGCGATGAGACAAGATCAAAATTGGGGAGAAAAATGGGGTAAAATACAAAAAAGAATTAACAAGTACGATGGCAGTGGCTATGGTCAGATCTTTCTCTATATTTGTTCTTATATTGATGCTGGACAGTTGGCTCTGTTTGCAGAGGACTCTGACAGTACTGTCTCCTCTTCTCTGTGGTAGTAGATCATGTAGAGGGTCCAGTACTGTCTCCTCTTCTCTGTGGTAGTAGATCATGTAGAGGGTCCAGTACTGTCTCCTCTTCTCTGTGGTAGTAGATCATGTAGAGGGTCCAGTACTGTCTCCTCTTCTCTGTGGTAGTAGATCATGTAGAGGGTCCAGTACTGTCTCCTCTTCTCTGTGGTAGTAGATCATGCAGAGGGTCCAGTACTGTCTCCTCTTCTCTGTGGTAGTAGATCATCAAGAGGGTCCCAGTACTGTAAAAAACTCTTCTCTGTGGTAGTAGATCATGGATGAGGGTCCAGTACTGTCTCCTCTTCTCTGTGGTAGTAGATCATGTAGAGGGTCCAGTACTGTCTCCTCTTCTCTGTGGTAGTAGATCATGCAGAGGGTCCAGTACTGTCTCCTCTTCTCTGTGGTAGTAGATCATGTAGAGGGTCCAGTACTGTCTCCTCTTCTCTGTGGTAGTAGATCATGTAGAGGGTCCAGTACTGTCTCCTCTTCTCTGTGGTAGTAGATCATGTAGAGGGTCCAGTACTGTCCGTGACTGTCTCTGTTTTGTGTTATTATCTTGCTTGGCCTTTTCTGTCTGCCTTTGCTTTCCAGTGCTGCTTCCTGTTTCTTTGTGCAGCAACACACTTTTGTCCTGACTTCACTTTCATTAATCTGATGACTGTTATTTATCTAATCAACTAACTAGGTTTAATAATAATATAATATATGCCATTTAGCAGACGCTTTTATCCAAAGCGACTTACAGTCTTTAATTGTTACCCAATTAAATGAATCATGTAACAATTAACTCATTAGGATTTGGGGCACCACGGGAGCAGTTATTTAGAGTTACCATCTCCCCAATTAAACTCTAAAGGTCTTGACCTTTCACATCCATAAACAGTCAGCAGTCATCATAACCTCGTATCATATCATGTCGTAACCTTGCATCGGCAAAAACCTGAGCCTTAATTATGATTCAGTACTACACACATTGGTTTACTTATTTATTTACTAGCTAACTAAATTGTAACACAGAATAATCATACACAATACATGAGTACATGAGAAATACATAATACATGAGAAGTAGGTCCCTAGCGGACTGACAACAATATGTCTGCTTGTTATGAAAGACATGGCGAGACAGAGGGACAGAGACACTTAACGTTGCTACATTTAGAAAATACCCTCACTTATACTTTACACACAAACTGCCGTCCGGTTGGAGAAAATCCTTAGTTTCTCTCGGTGGACCGGGTCTTCTTAAAAAATGTGTTGGGCCTTTTCGCTGCACGCTTGTAAGGTTTGATTGTCCAAAAGGGGACCCCACCCATCTTCTACTGTTGTTCTCCTCTGCTGTCGTCCGGTATCCGGTAACTTGTCATGTAGTCCTGAACAGAACTACAGAGTTTATTCTCCTTCCATTCGCTCTGGAAGATGCTTCTTTGAAGATAGGCTAGCCAGCCGTGTCGATGGTTCCCCAGTGGGGTGATGACAGTAATAGAATACGATGGTTTGAGCAGAATTGTCCCACTTAAATTTGCTTTTCTAGATACTTTACTTAGGATCAGCCGTACCAGTGATTGTCCGTGAGGTGACTTTATCGTCTCTACCTCGCATTGAGATTCACAGTTCAAACCACTTTAAAACGTGAGCTGTACTTCTCTCTGGTGTAATATGTTCATTCTTAAACCATCATTTTATACAATTGGCCCAAAAGGGCGGTTCCGACAGGCTGACACGCTCTCTGACCTCACTCAAGGGGGAGGTGACTACTTACTTGTACAAAGTTATAGAAACAATTTCCTCTTATAGTTTCTAAAATCATATCCCTCTCTTAACCAAAACACTTTCATCATTTTTCATATAGCATGCACAACGTAGAGGATGTAGTGTTACAGTATTTCCTCTATAACATTGTTAATGGCATCACAAAATAACAAACAAACTGACATCAGTGTTCCTTTAGGTCGCCTCTGACCATTCCCCACGTTCTATGTTAGAAATATTGAGAGCTGATTCCAACTGGAACAGCCTGACCACCCAGTATTAGTGGAGCTGATTCCAACTGGAACAGCCTGACCACCCAGTATTAGTGGAGCTGATTCCAACTGGAACAGCCTGACCACCCAGTATTAGTGGAGCTGATTCCAACTGGAACAGCCTGACCACCCAGTATTAGTGGAGCTGATTCCAACTGGAACAGCCTGACCACCCAGTATTAGTGGAGCTGATTCCAACTGGAACAGCCTGACCACCCAGTATTAGTGGAGCTGATTCCAACTGGAACAGCCTGACCACCCAGTATTAGTGGAGCTGATTCCAACTGGAACAGCCTGACCACCCAGTATTAGTGGAGCTGATTCCAACTGGAACAGCCTGACCACCCAGTATTAGTGGAGCTGATTCCAACTGGAACAGCCTGACCACCCAGTATTAGTGGAGCTGATTCCAACTGGAACAGCCTGACCTGACCACCCAGTATTAGTGGAGCTGATTCCAACTGGAACAGCCTGACCACCCAGTATTAGTGGAGCTGATTCCAACTGGAACAGCCTGACCACCCAGTATTAGTGGAGCTGATTCCAACTGGAACAGCCTGACCACCCAGTATTAGTGGAGCTGATTCCAACTGGAACAGCCTGACCACCCAGTATTAGTGGAGCTGATTCCAACTGGAACAGCCTGACCACCCAGTATTAGTGGAGCTGATTCCAACTGGAACAGCCTGACCACCCAGTATTAGTGGAGCTGATTCCAACTGGAACAGCCTGACCACCCAGTATTAGTGGAGCTGATTCCAACTGGAACAGCCTGACCACCACCCAGTATTAGTGGAGCTGATTCCAACTGGAACAGCCTGACCACCCAGTATTAGTGGAGCTGATTCCAACTGGAACAGCCTGACCACCCAGTATTAGTGGAGCTGATTCCAAATGGAACATCCTGACCACCCAGTATTAGTGGAGCTGATTCCAACTGGAACAGCCTGACCACCCAGTATTAGTGGAGCTGATTCCAACTGGAACATCCTGACCACCCAGTATTAGTGGAGCTGATTCCAACTGGAACAGCCTGACCACCCAGTATTAGTGGAGCTGATTCCAACTGGAACAGCCTGACCACCCAGTATTAGTGGAGCTGATTCCAACTGGAACAGCCTGACCACCCAGTATTAGTGGAGCTGATTCCAACTGGAACAGCCTGACCACCCAGTATTAGTGGAGCTGATTCCAACTGGAACAGCCTGACCACCCAGTATTAGTGGAGCTGATTCCAACTGGAACAGCCTGACCACCCAGTATTAGTGGAGCTGATTCCAACTGGAACAGCCTGACCACCCAGTATTAGTGGAGCTGATTCCAACTGGAACAGCCTGACCACCCAGTATTAGTGGAGCTGATTCCAACTGGAACATCCTGACCACCCAGTATTAGTGGAGCTGATTCCAACTGGAACAGCCTGACCACCCAGTATTAGTGGAGCTGGTTCCAACTGGAACAGCCTGACCACCCAGTATTAGTGGAGCTGATTCCAACTGGAACAGCCTGACCACCCAGTATTAGTGGAGCTGATTCCAACTGGAACAGCCTGACCACCCAGTATTAGTGGAGCTGGTTCCAACTGGAACAGCCTGACCACCCAGTATTAGTGGAGCTGATTCCAACTGGAACAGCCTGACCTGACCACCCAGTATTAGTGGAGCTGATTCCAACTGGAACATCCTGACCACCCAGTATTAGTGGAGCTGATTCCAACTGGAACAGCCTGACCACCCAGTATTAGTGGAGCTGGTTCCAACTGGAACAGCCTGACCTGACCACCCAGTATTAGTGGAGCTGATTCCAACTGGAACAGCCTGACCACCCAGTATTAGTGGAGCTGATTCCAACTGGAACAGCCTGACCACCCAGTATTAGTGGAGCTGATTCCAACTGGAACAGCCTGACCACCCAGTATTAGTGGAGCTGATTCCAACTGGAACAGCCTGACCACCCAGTATTAGTGGAGCTGATTCCAACTGGAACAGCCTGACCACACAGTATTAGTGGAGCTGATTCCAAATGGAACAGCCTGACCACCCAGTATTAGTGGAGCTGATTCCAACTGGAACAGCCTGACCACCCAGTATTAGTGGAGCTGATTCCAACTGGAACAGCCTGACCTGACCACCCAGTATTAGTGGAGCTGATTCCAACTGGAACAGCCTGACCACCCAGTATTAGTGGAGCTGATTCCAACTGGAACAGCCTGACCTGACCACCCAGTATTAGTGGAGCTGATTCCAACTGGAACAGCCTGACCACCCAGTATTAGTAGCTGAGTGGAGCTGATTCCAACTGGAACAGCCTGCCTGACCACCCAGTATTAGTGGAGCTGATTCCAACTGGAACAGCCTGACCACCCAGTATTAGTGGAGCTGATTCCAACTGGAACAGCCTGACCACCCAGTATTAGTGGAGCTGATTCCAACTGGAACATCCTGACCACCCAGTATTAGTGGAGCTGATTCCAACTGGAACAGCCTGACCACCCAGTATTAGTGGAGCTGATTCCAACTGGAACAGCCTGACAGTATTAGTGGAGCTGATTCCAACTGGAACAGCCTGACCTGACCACCCAGTATTAGTGGAGCTGATTCCAACTGGAGCCTGACCACCCAGTATTAGTGGAGCTGCCTGACCACCCAGTATTAGTGGAGCTGATTCCAACTGGAACAGCCTGACCACCCAGTATTAGTGGAGCTGATTCCAACTGGAACAGCCTGACCTGACCACCCAGTATTAGTGGAGCTGATTCTAACTGGAACAGCCTGACCACCCAGTATTAGTGGAGCTGATTCCAACTGGAACAGCCTGACCACCCAGTATTAGTGGAGCTGGTTCCAACTGGAACAGCCTGACCACCCAGTATTAGTGGAGCTGATTCCAACTGGAACAGCCTGACCACCC
Organism: Oncorhynchus gorbuscha; assembly: GCF_021184085.1. Taxonomy (NCBI): domain Eukaryota; kingdom Metazoa; phylum Chordata; class Actinopteri; order Salmoniformes; family Salmonidae; genus Oncorhynchus; species Oncorhynchus gorbuscha. The sequence goes on from NC_060183.1 coordinate 2,144,490, forward strand.
AGTATTAGTGGAGCTGATTCCAACTGGAACAGCCTGACCACCCAGTATTAGTGGAGCTGATTCCAACTGGAACAGCCTGACCTGACCACCCAGTATTAGTGGAGCTGATTCCAACTGGAACAGCCTGACCACCCAGTATTAGTGGAGCTGATTCCAACTGGAACAGCCTGACCACCCAGTATTAGTGGAGCTGATTCAACTGGAACAGCCTGACCACCCAGTATTAGTGGAGCTGATTCCAACTGGAACAGCCTGACCTGACCACCCAGTATTAGTGGAGCTGATTCCAACTGGAACAGCCTGACCACCCAGTATTAGTGGAGCTGATTCCAACTGGAACAGCCTGACCTGACCACCCAGTATTAGTGGAGCTGATTCCAACTGGAACAGCCTGACCACCCAGTATTAGTGGAGCTGATTCCAACTGGAACAGCCTGACCACCCAGTATTAGTGGAGCTGATTCCAACTGGAACAGCCTGACCTGACCACCCAGTATTAGTGGAGCTGATTCCAACTGGAACAACCTGACCACCCAGTATTAGTGGAGCTGATTCCAACTGGAACAGCCTGACCACCCAGTATTAGTGGAGCTGATTCCAACTGGAACAGCCTGACCACCCAGTATTAGTGGAGCTGGTTCCAACTGGAACAGCCTGACCACCCAGTATTAGTGGAGCTGATTCCAACTGGAACAACCTGACCACCCAGTATTAGTGGAGCTGATTCCAACTGGAACAGCCTGACCACCCAGTATTAGTGGAGCTGATTCCAACTGGAACAGCCTGACCACCCAGTATTAGTGGAGCTGATTCCAACTGGAACATCCTGACCACCCAGTATTAGTGGAGCTGATTCCAACTGGAACAGCTGATTCCAACTGGAACAGCCTGACCACCCAGTATTAGTGGAGCTGATTCCAACTGGAACAGCCTGACCACCCAGTATTAGTGGAGCTGATTCCAACTGGAACAGCCTGACCACCCAGTATTAGTGGAGCTGATTCCAACTGGAACAGCCTGACCACCCAGTATTAGTGGAGCTGGTTCCAACTGGAACATCCTGACCACCCAGTATTAGTGGAGCTGATTCCAACTGGAACAGCCTGACCACCCAGTATTAGTGGAGCTGATTCCAACTGGAACAGCCTGACCTGACCACCCAGTATTAGTGGAGCTGATTCCAACTGGAACAGCCTGACCACCCAGTATTAGTGGAGCTGATTCCAACTGGAACAGCCTGACCACCCAGTATTAGTGGAGCTGATTCCAACTGGAACAGCCTGACCTGACCACCCAGTATTAGTGGAGCTGATTCCAACTGGAACAGCCTGACCTGACCACCCAGTATTAGTGGAGCTGATTCCAACTGGAACAGCCTGACCTGACCACCCAGTATTAGTGGAGCTGATTCCAACTGGAACAGCCTGACCTGACCACCCAGTATTAGTGGAGCTGATTCCAACTGGAACAGCCTGACCTGACCACCCAGTATTCTACACCGTCAATCTGTATCTTCTTCCAGGATTTTCATAGACCAAGCTCTTTGTTGATGATGTCTCTCCAATCTTCTGGATTCTTCTTTCGGAGTTCTTGAATTTAATTTGTCTAGAAGTAATCTTTACCCATCAGATTCATTTTTTTTCTCCATTTCTCAGTCCCCCCATCTCAGTTCCCCCCCATCTGTCAAATATGTTTTGCCTTTTCTTTGGTGGCCGCTTTTAGTTGTTCCTTCAGCGATGGCTGATTTTAAAATGTGTGTGGGCATACTTACGTCAAGGACCGTTTGTATGTTGATGTTGAAGATATCCAACTTGTCATCCAATTTTCTCTGCATGGTAGACAGCTGACCAGCCTGTGATTGTCAGACACCACTCTAGGGCCTCTGTTCTCTCTTGAGACACCGCCGCCCTGCTCTGGATTCCATTTCCTTCCGCTTTGCTCGGTTCACTGATGGTCACCTGATCCCAGCACGGCCAATACAGTAGGGGAGCTGTAGTAGGTGTTGAGGTCTGTTCTGATCAGAACCATCATGGAGTCTCCATGTAGTAGGTGTTGAGGTCTGTTCTGATCAGAACCATCATGGAGTCTCCATGTAGTAGGTGTAGAGGTCTGTTCTGATCCATCATGGAGTCTCCATGTAGTAGGTGTTGAGGTCTGTTCTGATCAGATCCATCATGGAGTCTCCATGTAGTAGGTGTTGAGGTCTGTTCTGATCAGAACCATCATGGAGTCTCCATGTAGTAGGTGTTGAGGTCTGTTCTGATCAGAACCATCATGGAGTCTCCATGTAGTAGGTGTAGAGGTCTGTTCTGATCCATCATGGAGTCTCCATGTAGTAGGTGTTGAGGTCTGTTCTGATCCATCATGGAGTCTCCATGTAGTAGGTGTTGAGGTCTGTTCTGATCCCTCATGGAGTCTCCATGTAGTAGGTGTTGAGGTCTGTTCTGATCCATCATGGAGTCTCCATGTAGTAGGTGTTGAGGTCTGTTCTGATCCATCATGGAGTCTCCACGTAGTAGGTGTTGAGGTCTGTTCTGATCAGAGGTCTGTTCTGATCAGATCCCTCATGGAGTCTCCATGTAGTAGGTGTTGAGGTCTGTTCTGATCCATCATGGAGTCTCCATGTAGTAGGTGTTGAGGTCTGTTCTGATCAGATCCCTCATGGAGTCTCCATGTAGTAGGTGTTGAGGTCTGTTCTGATCAGATCCCTCATGGAGTCTCCATGTAGTAGGTGTTGAGGTCTGTTCTGATCAGATCCCTCATGGAGTCTCCATGTAGTAGGTGTTGAGGTCTGTTCTGATCCCTCATGGAGTCTCCATGTAGTAGGTGTTGAGGTCTGTTCTGATCAGATCACTCATGGAGTCTCCATGTAGTAGGTGTTGAGGTCTGTTCTGATCCATCATGGAGTCTCCACGTAGTAGGTGTTGAGGTCTGTTCTGATCCATCATGGAGTCTCCATGTAGTAGGTGTTGAGGTCTGTTCTGATCAGATCCATCATGGAGTCTCCATGTAGTAGGTGTTGAGGTCTGTTCTGATCCATCATGGAGTCTCCATGTAGTAGGTGTTGAGGTCTGTTCTGATCAGAGGTCTGTTCTGATCCATCATGGAGTCTCCATGTAGTAGGTGTTGAGGTCTGTTCTGATCCATCATGGAGTCTCCATGTAGTAGGTGTTGAGGTCTGTTCTGATCCATCATGGAGTCTCCACGTAGTAGGTGTTGAGGTCTGTTCTGATCCATCATGGAGTCTCCACGTAGTAGGTGTTGAGGTCTGTTCTGATCAGATCCATCATGGAGTCTCCATGTAGTAGGTGTTGAGGTCTGTTCTGATCCATCATGGAGTCTCCATGTAGTAGGTGTTGAGGTCTGATCAGATCCATCATGGAGTCTCCATGTAGTAGGTGTAGAGGTCTGTTCTGATCCATCATGGAGTCTCCACGTAGTAGGTGTTGAGGTCTGTTCTGATCCATCATGGAGTCTCCACGTAGTAGGTGTTGAGGTCTGTTCTGATCAGATCCCTCATGGAGTCTCCATGTAGTAGGTGTTGAGGTCTGTTCTGATCAGATCCATCATGGAGTCTCCATGTAGTAGGTGTTGAGGTCTGTTCTGATCAGAGGTCTGTTCTGATCAGATCCCTCATGGAGTCTCCATGTAGTAGGTGTTGAGGTCTGTTCTGATCAGATCCCTCATGGAGTCTCCATGTAGTAGGTGTTGAGGTCTGTTCTGATCCATCATGGAGTCTCCATGTAGTAGGTGTTGAGGTCTGTTCTGATCAGATCCATCATGGGGTCTCCATGTAGTAGGTGTTGAGGTCTGTTCTGATCAGAACCATCATGGAGTCTCCATGTAGTAGGTGTAGAGGTCTGTTCTGATCCATCATGGAGTCTCCATTAGTAGGTGTTGAGGTCTGTTCTGATCAGAGGTCTGTTCTGATCAGATCCCTCATGGAGTCTCCATGTAGTAGGTGTTGAGGTCTGTTCTGATCCATCATGGAGTCTCCATGTAGTAGGTGTTGAGGTCTGTTCTGATCCATCATGGAGTCTCCATGTAGTAGGTGTTGAGGTCTGTTCTGATCCCTCATGGAGTCTCCATGTAGTAGGTGTTGAGGTCTGTTCTGATCAGATCCCTCATGGAGTCTCCATGTAGTAGGTGTTGAGGTCTGTTCTGATCAGATCCATCATGGAGTCTCCATGTAGTAGGTGTTGAGGTCTGTTCTGAACCATCATGGAGTCTCCATGTAGTAGGTGTAGAGGTCTGTTCTGATCCATCATGGAGTCTCCATGTAGTAGGTGTAGAGGTCTGTTCTGATCCATCATGGAGTCTCCACGTAGTAGGTGTTGAGGTCTGTTCTGATCCATCATGGAGTCTCCATGTAGTAGGTGTTGAGGTCTGTTCTGATCCATCATGGAGTCTCCATGTAGTAGGTGTTGAGGTCTGTTCTGATCCATCATGGAGTCTCCATGTAGTAGGTGTTGAGGTCTGTTCTGATCCCTCATGGAGTCTCCATGTAGTAGGTGTTGAGGTCTGTTCTGATCAGATCCCTCATGGAGTCTCCATGTAGTAGGTGTTGAGGTCTGTTCTGATCCATCATGGAGTCTCCATGTAGTAGGTGTTGAGGTCTGTTCTGATCAGAGGTCTGTTCTGATCAGATCCCTCATGGAGTCTCCATGTAGTAGGTGTTGAGGTCTGTTCTGATCCATCATGGAGTCTCCATGTAGTAGGTGTAGAGGTCTGTTCTGATCCATCATGGAGTCTCCATGTAGTAGGTGTTGAGGTCTGTTCTGATCAGAGGTCTGTTCTGATCAGATCCATCATGGAGTCTCCATGTAGTAGGTGTTGAGGTCTGTTCTGATCCATCATGGAGTCTCCATGTAGTAGGTGTTGAGGTCTGTTCTGATCAGAGGTCTGTTCTGATCAGATCTATCATGGAGTCTCCATGTAGTAGGTGTTGAGGTCTGTTCTGATCAGAGGTCTGTTCTGATCAGAGGTCTGTTCTGATCCATCATGGAGTCTCCATGTAGTAGGTGTTGAGGTCTGTTCTGATCAGATCCATCATGGAGTCTCCATGTAGTAGGTGTTGAGGTCTGTTCTGATCCATCATGGAGTCTCCATGTAGTAGGTTTTGAGGTCTGTTCTGATCAGAGGTCTGTTCTGATCCCTCATGGAGTCTCCATGTAGTAGGTGTTGAGGTCTGTTCTGATCCATCATGGAGTCTCCATGTAGTAGGTGTTGAGGTCTGTTCTGATCCATCATGGAGTCTCCATGTAGTAGGTGTTGAGGTCTGTTCTGATCAGAGGTCTGTTCTGATCAGATCCCTCATGGAGTCTCCATGTAGTAGGTGTTGAGGTCTGTTCTGATCCATCATGGAGTCTCCATGTAGTAGGTGTTGAGGTCTGTTCTGATCCATCATGGAGTCTCCATGTAGTAGGTGTTGAGGTCTGTTCTGATCAGATCCCTCATGGAGTCTCCATGTAGTAGGTGTTGAGGTCTGTTCTGATCCATCATGGAGTCTCCATGTAGTAGGTGTTGAGGTCTGTTCTGATCCATCATGGAGTCTCCATGTAGTAGGTGTTGAGGTCTGTTCTGATCAGATCCCTCATGGAGTCTCCATGTAGTAGGTGTTGAGGTCTGTTCTGATCAGATCCATCATGGAGTCTCCATGTAGTAGGTGTTGAGGTCTGTTCTGATCCATCATGGAGTCTCCATGTAGTAGGTGTAGAGGTCTGTTCTGATCCCTCATGGAGTCTCCATGTAGTAGGTGTAGAGGTCTGTTCTGATCCCTCATGGAGTCTCCATGTAGTAGGTGTTGAGGTCTGTTCTGATCCCTCATGGAGTCTCCATGTAGTAGGTGTTGAGGTCTGTTCTGATCAGATCCCTCATGGAGTCTCCATGTAGTAGGTGTTGAGGTCTGTTCTGATCCATCATGGAGTCTCCATGTAGTAGGTGTTGAGGTCTGTTCTGATCAGAGGTCTGTTCTGATCAGATCCCTCATGGAGTCTCCATGTAGTAGGTGTTGAGGTCTGTTCTGATCCATCATGGAGTCTCCATGTAGTAGGTGTAGAGGTCTGTTCTGATCCATCATGGAGTCTCCATGTAGTAGGTGTTGAGGTCTGTTCTGATCAGATCCATCATGGAGTCTCCATGTAGTAGGTGTTGAGGTCTGTTCTGATCCATCATGGAGTCTCCATGTAGTAGGTGTTGAGGTCTGTTCTGATCAGAGGTCTGTTCTGATCAGATCCATCTGTCTCCATGTAGTATCAGATCTGTTCCATCATGGAGTCTCCATGTAGTAGGTGTTGAGGTCTGTTCTGATCAGAGGTCTGTTCTGATCAGAGGTCTGTTCTGATCCATCATGGAGTCTCCATGTAGTAGGTGTTGAGGTCTGTTCTGATCAGATCCATCATGGAGTCTCCATGTAGTAGGTGTTGAGGTCTGTTCTGATCCATCATGGAGTCTCCACGTAGTAGGTGTTGAGGTCTGTTCTGATCAGAGGTCTGTTCTGATCCCTCATGGAGTCTCCATGTAGTAGGTGTTGAGGTCTGTTCTGATCCATCATGGAGTCTCCATGTAGTAGGTGTTGAGGTCTGTTCTGATCCATCATGGAGTCTCCATGTAGTAGGTGTTGAGGTCTGTTCTGATCAGAGGTCTGTTCTGATCAGATCCCTCATGGAGTCTCCATGTAGTAGGTGTTGAGGTCTGTTCTGATCAGAGGTCTGTTCTGATCCATCATGGAGTCTCCATGTAGTAGGTGTTGAGGTCTGTTCTGATCAGATCCATCATGGAGTCTCCATGTAGTAGGTGTTGAGGTCTGTTCTGATCCATCATGGAGTCTCCATGTAGTAGGTGTTGAGGTCTGTTCTGATCAGATCCATCATGGAGTCTCCGTGTAGTAGGTGTTGAGGTCTGTTCTGATCAGAACCATCATGGAGTCTCCATGTAGTAGGTGTAGAGGTCTGTTCTGATCCCTCATGGAGTCTCCATGTAGTAGGTGTAGAGGTCTGTTCTGATCCCTCATGGAGTCTCCATGTAGTAGGTGTTGAGGTCTGTTCTGATCCATCATGGAGTCTCCATGTAGTAGGTGTTGAGGTCTGTTCTGATCAGAGGTCTGTTCTGATCAGATCCCTCATGGAGTCTCCATGTAGTAGGTGTTGAGGTCTGTTCTGATCCATCATGGAGTCTCCATGTAGTAGGTGTAGCGGTCTGTTCTGATCCATCATGGAGTCTCCATGTAGTAGGTGTTGAGGTCTGTTCTGATCAGAGGTCTGTTCTGATCAGATCCATCATGGAGTCTCCATGTAGTAGGTGTTGAGGTCTGTTCTGATCCATCATGGAGTCTCCATGTAGTAGGTGTTGAGGTCTGTTCTGATCAGATCCCTCATGGAGTCTCCATGTAGTAGGTGTTGAGGTCTGTTCTGATCCATCATGGAGTCTCCACGTAGTAGGTGTTGAGGTCTGTTCTGATCCATCATGGAGTCTCCATGTAGTAGGTGTTGAGGTCTGTTCTGATCAGATCCATCATGGAGTCTCCATGTAGTAGGTGTTGAGGTCTGTTCTGATCCATCATGGAGTCTCCATGTAGTAGGTGTTGAGGTCTGTTCTGATCAGATCCATCATGGAGTCTCCATGTAGTAGGTGTTGAGGTCTGTTCTGATCCATCATGGAGTCTCCATGTAGTAGGTGTTGAGGTCTGATCAGATCCATCATGGAGTCTCCATGTAGTAGGTGTAGAGGTCTGTTCTGATCCATCATGGAGTCTCCACGTAGTAGGTGTTGAGGTCTGTTCTGATCCATCATGGAGTCTCCACGTAGTAGGTGTTGAGGTCTGTTCTGATCAGATCCCTCATGGAGTCTCCATGTAGTAGGTGTTGAGGTCTGTTCTGATCAGATCCATCATGGAGTCTCCATGTAGTAGGTGTTGAGGTCTGTTCTGATCAGAGGTCTGTTCTGATCAGATCCCTCATGGAGTCTCCATGTAGTAGGTGTTGAGGTCTGTTCTGATCAGATCCCTCATGGAGTCTCCATGTAGTAGGTGTAGAGGTCTGTTCTGATCCATCATGGAGTCTCCATGTAGTAGGTGTTGAGGTCTGTTCTGATTCATCATGGAGTCTCCATGTAGTAGGTGTTGAGGTCTGTTCTGATCAGATCCCTCATGGAGTCTCCATGTAGTAGGTGTTGAGGTCTGTTCTGATCCATCATGGAGTCTCCATGTAGTAGGTGTTGAGGTCTGTTCTGATCCATCATGGAGTCTCCATGTAGTAGGTGTTGAGGTCTGTTCTGATCAGATCCCTCATGGAGTCTCCATGTAGTAGGTGTTGAGGTCTGTTCTGATCCATCATGGAGTCTCCATGTAGTAGGTGTTGAGGTCTGTTCTGATCAGAACCATCATGGAGTCTCCATGTAGTAGGTGTAGAGGTCTGTTCTGATCCATCATGGAGTCTCCATGTAGTAGGTGTTGAGGTCTGTTCTGATCAGAGGTCTGTTCTGATCAGATCCCTCATGGAGTCTCCATGTAGTAGGTGTTGAGGTCTGTTCTGATCCATCATGGAGTCTCCATGTAGTAGGTGTTGAGGTCTGTTCTGATCCATCATGGAGTCTCCATGTAGTAGGTGTTGAGGTCTGTTCTGATCCCTCATGGAGTCTCCATGTAGTAGGTGTTGAGGTCTGTTCTGATCAGATCCCTCATGGAGTCTCCATGTAGTAGGTGTTGAGGTCTGTTCTGATCAGATCCATCATGGAGTCTCCATGTAGTAGGTGTTGAGGTCTGTTCTGAACCATCATGGAGTCTCCATGTAGTAGGTGTAGAGGTCTGTTCTGATCCATCATGGAGTCTCCATGTAGTAGGTGTAGAGGTCTGTTCTGATCCATCATGGAGTCTCCACGTAGTAGGTGTTGAGGTCTGTTCTGATCCATCATGGAGTCTCCATGTAGTAGGTGTTGAGGTCTGTTCTGATCCATCATGGAGTCTCCATGTAGTAGGTGTTGAGGTCTGTTCTGATCAGATCCCTCATGGAGTCTCCATGTAATAGGTGTTGAGGTCTGTTCTGATCAGATCCATCATGGAGTCTCCATGTAGTAGGTGTTGAGGTCTGTTCTGATCCATCATGGAGTCTCCATGTAGTAGGTGTAGAGGTCTGTTCTGATCCCTCATGGAGTCTCCATGTAGTAGGTGTAGAGGTCTGTTCTGATCCCTCATGGAGTCTCCATGTAGTAGGTGTTGAGGTCTGTTCTGATCCCTCATGGAGTCTCCATGTAGTAGGTGTTGAGGTCTGTTCTGATCAGAGGTCTGTTCTGATCAGATCCCTCATGGAGTCTCCATGTAGTAGGTGTTGAGGTCTGTTCTGATCCATCATGGAGTCTCCATGTAGTAGGTGTTGAGGTCTGTTCTGATCCATCATGGAGTCTCCATGTAGTAGGTGTTGAGGTCTGTTCTGATCCCTCATGGAGTCTCCATGTAGTAGGTGTTGAGGTCTGTTCTGATCAGATCCCTCATGGAGTCTCCATGTAGTAGGTGTTGAGGTCTGTTCTGATCAGATCCATCATGGAGTCTCCATGTAGTAGGTGTTGAGGTCTGTTCTGAACCATCATGGAGTCTCCATGTAGTAGGTGTAGAGGTCTGTTCTGATCCATCATGGAGTCTCCATGTAGTAGGTGTAGAGGTCTGTTCTGATCCATCATGGAGTCTCCACGTAGTAGGTGTTGAGGTCTGTTCTGATCCATCATGGAGTCTCCATGTAGTAGGTGTTGAGGTCTGTTCTGATCCATCATGGAGTCTCCATGTAGTAGGTGTTGAGGTCTGTTCTGATCAGATCCCTCATGGAGTCTCCATGTAATAGGTGTTGAGGTCTGTTCTGATCAGATCCATCATGGAGTCTCCATGTAGTAGGTGTTGAGGTCTGTTCTGATCCATCATGGAGTCTCCATGTAGTAGGTGTAGAGGTCTGTTCTGATCCCTCATGGAGTCTCCATGTAGTAGGTGTTGAGGTCTGTTCTGATCCATCATGGAGTCTCCATGTAGTAGGTGTTGAGGTCTGTTCTGATCAGAGGTCTGTTCTGATCAGATCCATCATGGAGTCTCCATGTAGTAGGTGTTGAGGTCTGTTCTGATCAGAGGTCTGTTCTGATCAGAGGTCTGTTCTGATCCATCATGGAGTCTCCATGTAGTAGGTGTTGAGGTCTGTTCTGATCAGATCCATCATGGAGTCTCCATGTAGTAGGTGTTGAGGTCTGTTCTGATCCATCATGGAGTCTCCATGTAGTAGGTTTTGAGGTCTGTTCTGATCAGAGGTCTGTTCTGATCCCTCATGGAGTCTCCATGTAGTAGGTGTTGAGGTCTGTTCTGATCCATCATGGAGTCTCCATGTAGTAGGTGTTGAGGTCTGTTCTGATCCATCATGGAGTCTCCATGTAGTAGGTGTTGAGGTCTGTTCTGATCAGAGGTCTGTTCTGATCAGATCCCTCATGGAGTCTCCATGTAGTAGGTGTTGAGGTCTGTTCTGATCAGAGGTCTGTTCTGATCAGATCCCTCATGGAGTCTCCATGTAGTAGGTGTTGAGGTCTGTTCTGATCAGATCCATCATGGAGTCTCCATGTAGTAGGTGTTGAGGTCTGTTCTGATCCATCATGGAGTCTCCATGTAGTAGGTGTTGAGGTCTGTTCTGATCCATCATGGAGTCTCCATGTAGTAGGTGTTGAGGTCTGTTCTGATCAGATCCCTCATGGAGTCTCCATGTAGTAGGTGTTGAGGTCTGTTCTGATCCATCATGGAGTCTCCATGTAGTAGGTGTTGAGGTCTGTTCTGATCCATCATGGAGTCTCCATGTAGTAGGTGTTGAGGTCTGTTCTGATCAGATCCCTCATGGAGTCTCCATGTAGTAGGTGTTGAGGTCTGTTCTGATCAGATCCATCATGGAGTCTCCATGTAGTAGGTGTTGAGGTCTGTTCTGATCCATCATGGAGTCTCCATGTAGTAGGTGTAGAGGTCTGATCAGATCCCTCATGGAGTCTCCATGTAGTAGGTGTAGAGGTCTGTTCTGATCCCTCATGGAGTCTCCATGTAGTAGGTGTAGAGGTCTGTTCTGATCCCTCATGGAGTCTCCATGTAGTAGGTGTTGAGGTCTGTTCTGATCAGATCCCTCATGGAGTCTCCATGTAGTAGGTGTTGAGGTCGGTTCTGATCCATCATGGAGTCTCCATGTAGTAGGTGTTGAGGTCTGTTCTGATCAGAGGTCTGTTCTGATCAGATCCCTCATGGAGTCTCCATGTAGTAGGTGTTGAGGTCTGTTCTGATCCATCATGGAGTCTCCATGTAGTAGGTGTAGAGGTCTGTTCTGATCCATCATGGAGTCTCCATGTAGTAGGTGTTGAGGTCTGTTCTGATCAGATCCATCATGGAGTCTCCATGTAGTAGGTGTTGAGGTCTGTTCTGATCCATCATGGAGTCTCCATGTAGTAGGTGTTGAGGTCTGTTCTGATCAGAGGTCTGTTCTGATCAGATCCATCATGGAGTCTCCATGTAGTAGGTGTTGAGGTCTGTTCTGATCAGAGGTCTGTTCTGATCAGAGGTCTGTTCTGATCCATCATGGAGTCTCCATGTAGTAGGTGTTGAGGTCTGTTCTGATCAGATCCATCATGGAGTCTCCACGTAGTAGGTGTTGAGGTCTGTTCTGATCAGAGGTCTGTTCTGATCCCTCATGGAGTCTCCATGTAGTAGGTGTTGAGGTCTGTTCTGATCCATCATGGAGTCTCCATGTAGTAGGTGTTGAGGTCTGTTCTGATCCATCATGGAGTCTCCATGTAGTGGTGTTGAGGTCTGTTCTGATCAGAGGTCTGTTCTGATCAGATCCCTCATGGAGTCTCCATGTAGTAGGTGTTGAGGTCTGTTCTGATCAGAGGTCTGTTCTGATCCATCATGGAGTCTCCATGTAGTAGGTGTTGAGGTCTGTTCTGATCAGATCCATCATGGAGTCTCCATGTAGTAGGTGTTGAGGTCTGTTCTGATCCATCATGGAGTCTCCATGTAGTAGGTGTTGAGGTCTGTTCTGATCAGATCCATCATGGAGTCTCCATGTAGTAGGTGTTGAGGTCTGTTCTGATCAGAACCATCATGGAGTCTCCATGTAGTAGGTGTAGAGGTCTGTTCTGATCCCTCATGGAGTCTCCATGTAGTAGGTGTAGAGGTCTGTTCTGATCCCTCATGGAGTCTCCATGTAGTAGGTGTTGAGGTCTGTTCTGATCAGATCCCTCATGGAGTCTCCATGTAGTAGGTGTTGAGGTCTGTTCTGATCCATCATGGAGTCTCCATGTAGTAGGTGTTGAGGTCTGTTCTGATCAGAGGTCTGTTCTGATCAGATCCCTCATGGAGTCTCCATGTAGTAGGTGTTGAGGTCTGTTCTGATCCATCATGGAGTCTCCATGTAGTAGGTGTAGCGGTCTGTTCTGATCCATCATGGAGTCTCCATGTAGTAGGTGTTGAGGTCTGTTCTGATCAGAGGTCTGTTCTGATCAGATCCATCATGGAGTCTCCATGTAGTAGGTGTTGAGGTCTGTTCTGATCCATCATGGAGTCTCCATGTAGTAGGTGTTGAGGTCTGTTCTGATCAGAGGTCTGTTCTGATCAGAGGTCTGTTCTGATCCATCATGGAGTCTCCATGTAGTAGGTGTTGAGGTCTGTTCTGATCCATCATGGAGTCTCCACGTAGTAGGTGTTGAGGTCTGTTCTGATCAGAGGTCTGTTCTGATCCCTCATGGAGTCTCCATGTAGTAGGTGTTGAGGTCTGTTCTGATCAGAGGTCTGTTCTGATCAGATCCATCATGGAGTCTCCATGTAGTAGGTGTTGAGGTCTGTTCTGATCCATCATGGAGTCTCCACGTAGTAGGTGTTGAGGTCTGTTCTGATCCATCATGGAGTCTCCATGTAGTAGGTGTTGAGGTCTGTTCTGATCCATCATGGAGTCTCCACGTAGTAGGTGTTGAGGTCTGTTCTGATCCATCATGGAGTCTCCATGTAGTAGGTGTTGAGGTCTGTTCTGATCCATCATGGAGTCTCCATGTAGTAGGTGTTGAGGTCTGTTCTGATCCATCATGGAGTCTCCATGTAGTAGGTGTAGAGGTCTGTTCTGATCCATCATGGAGTCTCCATGTAATAGGTGTTGAGGTCTGTTCTGATCCATCATAAAGTCTCCATTTAGTAGGTGTTGAGGTCTGTTCTGATCCATCATAAAGTCTCCATGTAGTAGGTGTTGAGGTCTGTTCTGATCAGATCCCTCATGGAGTCTCCATGTACAGTCGTGGCCAAAAGTTTTGAGAATGATACAAATATTAATTTCCACAAAGTTTGCTGCTTCAGTGTCTTTAGATATTTTTGTCAGATGTTACTATGGATACTGAAGTATAATTACAAGCATTTCATAAGTGTCAAGGCTTTTATTGACAATGACATGAAGTTGATGCAAAGCGTCAATATTTTTAGTGATGACCCTTCTTTTTCAAGACCTCTGCAATCTACCCTGGCATCCTGTCAATTCACTTCTGGGCCACATCCTGACTGATGGCAGCACATTCTTGCATAATCAATGCTTGGAGTTTGTCAGAATTTGTGGGTTTCTGTTTGTCCACCCGCCTCTTGAGGATTGACCACAAGTTCTCAATGGGATTAAGGTCTGGGGAGTTTTCTGGCCATATTGATGTTTTGTTCCCCAAGCCACTTAGTTATCACTTTTGCCTTATGGCAAGGTGCTCCATCATGCTGGAAAAGGCATTGTTTGTCACCAAACTGTTCCTGGATGGTTGGTAGAAGTTGCCCCTGGAGGATGTGTTGGTACCATTCTTTATTCATGGCTGTGTTCTTAGGCAAAATTGTGAATGAGCCCAGTCCCACACATGAATGGTCTCAGGATGCTTTACTGTTGGCATGACACAGGACTGATGGTAGCTCTCACCTTGTCTTCTCCGGACAAGCTTTTTCAGGATGCCCCAAACAATCGGAAAGGGGATTCATCAGAGAAAATGACTTTACCCCAGTCCTCAGCAGTCCAGTCCTCAGCAGTCCTCAGCAGTCCAGTCCTCAGCAGTCCAATCCTCAGCAGTCCAATCCTCAGCAGTCCTCAGCAGTCCAATCTCTGTACCTTTTGCAGAATATCAGTCTATCCCTGATGTTTTTCCTGGAGAGAAGTGGCTTCTTTGCTGGCTTTCTTGACACCAGGCCATCCTCCAAAAGTCTTCGCCTCACTGTGCATTGAGATGCAAGCTCTGTACTGGTGGTGCCCCGATCCCGCAGCTGAATCAACTTTAGGAGACGGTCTTGGCGCTTGCTGGACCCTCTTGGAGCCTTCTTCACAACAATCGAACCGCTCTCCTTGAAGTTCTTGATGATCCAATAAAGGTTGATTTAGGTGCAATCTTACTGGCAGCAATAACCTTGCCTGTGAAGCACTTTTTGTGCAAAGCAATGATGACGGCACGTGTTTCTCTTTAGGTAACCATGATTGACAGAGTTTGAACAATGATTCTAAGCACCACCCTCCTTTTGAAGCTTCCAGTCTGTTATTCAAACTCAATCAGCATGACAGAGTGATCTCCAGCCTTGTCCTCGTCAACACTCACACCTGTGTTGAGGAGAGAATCACTGACATGATGTCAGCTGGTCCTTTTGTGGCAGGGCTGAAATGCAGTGGAAATGTTTTGGGGGGATTCAGTTCATCTGCATTGCAAAGAGGGACTTTGCAATTAATTGCAATTAATCTGATTTGCATATACATTCTGGAGTATATGCAAATTGCCACCATACAAACTGAGGCAGCAGGCCTTGTGTTTTAGGTTATTGTCCTGCTGAAAGGTGAATTCATCTCCCAGGTGAAAAGCGAACTGAACCAGGTTTTCCTCGAGGATTTGCCTGTGCTTAGCTCTGTTAAGTTTCTTTTTTTAACCTGGAAAAATCCCCTCCTTATTGAGTACAAGCATACTCAATATGCTGCATATAACATGATGCAGCCACCACTATGTTTGAAAATATGAAGAGTGGTACTCAATTATGTGTTGTATTGGATTTGCCCTAAACATAACACTTTGTATTCAGGACAAAAAATGAATTGCTTTGCCACATTTTTTGCAGTACTACTTTAGTGCCTCGTTGCAAACAGGATGCATGTTTTCAAATATTTGTATTCTGTACAGGCTTCCTTCTTTTCACTCTTGTCATTTATGTTAATATTGTGAGTAACTACAATGTTGTTGATCCATCCTCAAGTTTCTCCTATCACAGCCATTAAACTCCTTAACTGTTTTAAAGTTACCATTGGCCCCGTGGTGAAATCCCTGAGCAGTTTCCTTCCTCTCCGGCAACTGAGTTAGGAATGAGGCCTGTATCTTTGTGGTGACTGGGTGTATTGATACACCATCTAAAGTGTAATGAATAACTTCACCATGCTCAAAGAGACATTCAATGTCTGCTTTTATTTTTTTTACCCATCTACCAATAGGTGCCCTTCTTTGTGAGGCATTGGAAAACCTCCCTGATCTTTGTGGTTAAATCTTTGTTTGAAATTCACTACTCGACTGAGGGACATAACAGATAATTGTATTTGTGGAGTACAGAGATGAGGTAGTCATTCGTAAATCATGTTAACCACTATTATTGCGCACAGAGTGAGTTTTTATGTGACTTATTATGTGACTTGTTAAGCAAATTTGTACTCCTGAACTTATTTAGGCTTGTCATAACAAAGGGGTTGAATACTTCGACACGAGACATTTGAGCTTTTCATTTTGTATGAATTTGTAAAACATAATTCTAGTTTTAAAATGATGGGGTATTGTGTGAAGTCCGGTGACCCAAAAAAATCTAAATCAATTTTAAATGAAGGCTGTAACACGACAATAAAGTGAAGGGCTGTGAATACCTTCTGAATGCACTGCACTGTAACTCACTGTGTGGTGAATACTTTCTGAATGCACTGTAACTCACTGTGTGGTGAATACCTTCTGAATGCACTGTAACTCACTGTGTGGTGAATACCTTCTGAATGCACTGCACTGTAACTCACTGTGTGGTGAATACCTTCTGAATGCACTGCACTGTAACTCACTGTGTTGTGAATACCTTCTTGAATGCACTGTAACTCACTGTGTGGTGAATACCTTCTGAATGCACTGTAACTCACTGTGTGGTGAATACCTTCTGAATGCACTGTAACTCACTGTGTGGTGAATACCTTCTGAATGCACTGCACTGTAACTCACTGTGTGGTGAATACCTTCTGAATGCACTGCACTGTAACTCACTGTGTTGTGAATACCTTCTTGAATGCACTGTAACTCACTGTGTGGTGAATACCTTCTGAATGCACTGTAACTCACTGTGTGGTGAATACCTTCTGAATGCACTGCACTGTAACTCACTGTGTTGTGAATACCTTCTTGAATGCACTGTAACTCACTGTGTGGTGAATACCTTCTGAATGCACTGTAACTCACTGTGTGTGTGTGTGTGTGTGTGTGTGTGTGTGTGTGTGTGTGTGTGTGTGTGTGTGTGTGTGTGTGTGTGTGTGTGTGTGTGTGGGGGGGAACTTCCATCTCGTATGGATCAATACAACACAACTGTATTGTCCATTGGGTTTAGAACAGCCTTTCCCAACACCCCCAGACACACACACGTTGAGAGGAACAGGGTCAGCAGTGGTGGGTTTTGGTCAGAAGACCGATTTCTGTCTCGTATGGATCAATGAAGTTCTTGTTTTCCAGACCAGGAGCAGGGAGAGCCCCACCACCATGGGGGAGCAGGATCCCCCTCCTCGCAGAGTAAAGTCTCCCTCCTAGACGGTCCAGGTAGCCTGTCCTCCTCTCACAGCCACTCCAACTCTACCTGTAGTCTGGAGCTCAGTAGTAGCAGTCGGCACGACAACACTGAACACAAAGCCAAAGGTAAGGAACCTCAGCTAACACTGAACACAAAGGTAAGGAACCTCAGCTAACACTGAACACAAAGGTAAGGAACCTCAGCTAACACTGAACACAAAGCCAAAGGTAAGGAACCTCAGCTAACACTGAACACAAAGGTAAGGAACCTCAGCTAACACTGAACACAAAGGTAAGGAACCTCAGCTAACACTGAACACAAAGGTAAGGAACCTCAGCTAACACTGAACACAAAGGTAAGGAACCTCAGCTAACACTGAACACAAAGGTAAGGAACCTCAGCTAACACTGAACACAAAGGTAAGGAACCTCAGCTAACACTGAACACAAAGGTAAGTACGGAAATGCCTGACAGATAAAATTAGCAAAATAAATAGAGTTTGTTCCTGTTACAATATTTTAAAGCTTTCTGTTAGCCTTGTATGGTACTAGTATAGGTAAAGCCTTCAGTCCAATAGCCTACATTAGACAATTGACATTGTAGATGTGCTCAAAAATGCCTGTCCATATGATGGTTGTGTGTAATTTTGAACCAAAGCAGGGCGATTCAAATGGGTACATAGGTGATACCTTTACAGAGGACTTCTTCTCCATCTAGTTTTATTTCAACAGATTACAGAAAGTTACTGAAGTGCTTAGTGATTCAGATACACATCGGGCACCATCTGTTGGTGATTCAGATACACATCGGGCACCATCTGTTGGGGATTCAGATACACATCGGGCACCATCTGTTGGTGATTCAGATACACATCGGGCACCGCCTGTTGGTGATTCAGATACACATCGGGCACCGCCTGTTGGGGATTCAGATACACATCGGGCACCGCCTGTTGGGGATTCAGATACACATCGGGCACCGCCTGTTGGGGATTCAGATACACATCGGGCACCGCCTGTTGGGGATTCAGATACACATCGGGCACCGCCTGTTGGGGATTCAGATACACATCGGGCACCGCCTGTTGGGGATTCAGATACACATCGGGCACCGTCTGTTGGGGATTCAGATACACATCGGGCACCGCCTGTTGGGGATTCAGATACACATCGGGCACCGTCTGTTGGGGATTCAGATACACATCGGGCACCGCCTGTTGGGGATTCAGATACACATCGGGCACCATCTGTTGGGGATTCAGATACACATCGGGCACCGCCTGTTGGGGATTCAGATACACATCGGGCACCATCTGTTGGGGATTCAGATACACATCGGGCACCATCTGTTGGGGATTCAGATACACATCGGGCACCGCCTGTTGGGGATTCAGATACACATCGGGCACCGTCTCTCTGCCTCATTCTCCCACTTTGGGAATAAAGTATTTATTTGAAGGGACTCCACATACTCTCCTGTTCTTCTCTCTTCTCTCTACTCTCTCTGACAAAACTAGCATCATGTTCTCACAGTCCTCCTGTCTTCTCCTTCCCGTGTCCTTCCCGTCTTCACCTTCCCGTGTCCTCCTGTCTTCTCCTTCCAGTGTCTGCCAGCCACAAGCGTCAGAAGGAACAGCAGGCAGGTGGAGCAGCAAAGAAACCCAAGCCAAACAGAAAGAGCTCAGTGCCTCCCAAGAAGAACAATAACAGAAAAACTGGTAAGGAAGAGAGTGACAGTACCCACTAGTTTACTGAGGCTTACACTAGGGCTGGTGAATCTGAGGCCTACGCTAGGGCTGGTGAATCTGAGGCCTACGCTAGGGCTGGTGAATCTGAGCCCTACGCTAGGGCTGGTGAATCTGAGGCCTACGCTAGGGCTGGTGAATCTGAGGCCTACGCTAGGGCTGGTGAATCTGAGGCCTACGCTAGGGCTGGTGAATCTGAGGCCTACACTAGGGCTGGTGAATCTGAGGCCTACGCTAGGGCTGGTGAATCTGAGGCCTACGCTAGGGCTGGTGAATCTGAGGCCTACGCTAGGGCTGGTGAATCTGAGGCCTACGCTAGGGCTGGTGAATCTGAGGCCTACGCTAGGGCTGGTGAATCTGAGGCTTACACTAGGGCTGGTGAATCTGAGGCCTACGCTAGGGCTGGTGAATCTGAGGCCTACGCTAGGGCTGGTGAATCTGAGGCCTACACTAGGGCTGGTGAATCTGAGGCCTACACTAGGGCTGGTGAATCTGAGGCCTACACTAGGGCTGGTGAATCTGAGGCCTACGCTAGGGCTGGTGAATTTGGCCAGTATATATTATGTGTCTTAGAGTAGGAGTTGAATAAGATTATATTGATAGGGGGAGGACCCGATCCTAGATCAGCACTCTGAGATGCATGATACACATGGCCCCTGACTGGCTTCCTACCTCTCCTATTGCTCTCTCCTTCTGGCATCTGAAATGATCAGAACCACAGGAAGATTATTTTATAGAAGCTGTAGAACCAGTTGTTCTTTTATAGAAGCTGTAGAACCAGTTGTTCTTTTATAGAATCTTTAGAACCAGTTGTTCTTTTATAGAAGCTGTAGAACCAGTTGTTCTTTTATAGAATCTTTAGAACCAGTTGTTATTTTATAGAAGCTGTAGAACCAGTTGTTCTTTTATAGAAGCTGTAGAACCAGTTGTTCTTTTATAAAAGCTTTAGAACCAGTTGTTCTTTTATAGAATCTGTAGAACCAGTTGTTATTTTATAGAAGTACGTCTTCTGTTCGTTCTAACAACTCTCCAAGCACAAGCAATTCATCTACTTGTATGAGTTGTTGAAATGACAATTACACTTGTAGCTAATTAATATATTCCGTCTGTTCGGTCTCCTCATCCTCCCCCCTACAGCCCACAGCAGTGACAGTGAAGACCAGTCATTGGGCGAGAGCACAGCCAAGTCTTCAGTCTCCAAGACCCATGGTGCAGCTGACATGAAGGGGTCCATCTCGCCCAAGTGTCCCGGCCTGGGACAGGGACGCACCCCTCCATCCAGCCAGAAGTACCACAAGCAGCATGGTGACCCTGACCACCATCACCATCTTCACAGTCGGGAACATCATCGGGAGCGTGAGCACCATCACCCTCGCCACAGAGAGCACCATAGAGAGCACCATATTGAGCACCCTCACCACAGAGAGCACCATTTTGAGCACCCTCACCACAGAGAGCACCATAGAGAGCACCCTCACCATAGAGAGCACCTTAGAGAGCACATTCACCATAGAGAGCACCCTCACCACAGAGAGCACCATAGAGAGCACCCTCACCATAGAGAGCACCCTTACCATAGAGAGTACCATAAAGAGCACCCTCACAATACAGAGCACCATAGAGAGCACCTTCACCACAGAGAGCACCTTCACCATAGAGAGCAACCTCACCATAGAGAGCACCTTCACCATAGAGAGCACCACAGAGAGCACCTTCACCATAGAGAGCACCCTCACCATAGAGAGCACCCTAACCATAGAGAGCACCACAGAGAGCACCTTCACCATAGAGAGCACCCTCACCATAGAGAGCACCCTAACCATAGAGAGCACCACAGAGAGCACCTTCACCATAGAGAGCACCCTAACCATAGAGATCACTCGCACCATAGAGAGCACCACAGAGATCACTCGCACCATAGAGAGCACCATAGAGAGCACCATATAGTTTCAACTGAAATTGTTCACCATGAACTGTGCGATCTCGCTAGCTAGCTAACAATTGTTTAATTCCTTGCTCGCTCATTTAGCTGTGTTGGTGTTTACAATGTCATTTTGGCTAGCTAGCTAAATTGTGCAGGCTGCATTTTGTCTATATCCATGCTGTTACTCTAACCAAACGGGTGGATAAGCAAATAATTTGTGAAACCACAATGTAATGCAGCACAACAACATGGGGTGAGTTTAGAATTCTCAAACATGACAGAATCAATTTGATTGGCTGTTGCGTGCAATTTCAGTCGCGTTTTGAGTCGCTTCATGTAAAAGCAAAGTTTCCTGTGATGTCGCTTGCAAACTGCAACTACAATTACATGACAGTTGGTTCGTGTAACTCCAGTGTGTCTGGATAGTTTGGTTCGATACCAGCGACAGTTTACACAGCCTCACCAACCCCTCCAGATATACGCCAGCTACAGGAATTCTCATGTACCATCCCATTTACGTCCCGCTGTACAAGTAGACTTGCTTAGGAGATGCAAAGCCCTGTGTGACCTCACAGAGAGAGACAGTTGACATGCGGCACACTGTGTTGTTTAGCATTGTAGTCAGAATCACCCCACTGAGTCCTCTCGTTTAAATGTTGTTCCTCTCCATCCCACTGAGTCCTGTCCTTTAAATGTTGTTCCTCTCCATCCCACTGAGTCCTGTCCTTTAAATGTAGTTTCTCTCCATCCCACTGAGTCCTCTCGTTTAAATGTTGTTTCTCTCCATCCCACTGAGACCTCTCCTTTAAATGTTGTTCCTCTCCATCCCACTGAGTCCTCTCGTTTAAATGTTGTTCCTCTCCATCCCACTGAGTCCTGTCCTTTAAATGTTGTTCCTCTCCATCCCACTGAGTCCTGTCCTTTAAATGTAGTTTCTCTCCATCCCACTGAGTCCTCTCGTTTAAATGTAGTTTCTCTCCATCCCACTGAGTCCTCTCGTTTAAATGTAGTTTCTCTCCATCCCACTGAGACCTCTCCTTTAAATGTTGTTTCTCTCCATCCCACTGAGTCCTCTCGTTTAAATGTAGTTTCTCTCCATCCCACTGAGTCCTCTCGTTTAAATGTAGTTTCTCTCCATCCCACTGAGTCCTCTCGTTTAAATGTAGTTTCTCTCCATCCCACTGAGACCTCTCCTTTAAATGTTGTTTCTCTCCATCCCACTGAGTCCTCTCGTTTAAATGTAGTTTCTCTCCATCCCACTGAGATCTCTCCTTTAAATGTTGTTTCTCTCCATCCCACTGAGACCTCTCCTTTAAATGTTGTTCCTCTCCATCCCACTGAGTCCTCTCGTTTAAATGTAGTTTCTCTCCATCCCACTGAGTCCTCTCCTTTAAATGTTATTCCTCTCCATCCCACTGAGTCCTCTCCTTTAAATGTTGTTTCTCTCCATCCCACTGAGTCCTCTCCTTTAAATGTAGTTTCTATCCATCCCACTGAGTCCTCTCCTTTAAATGTAGTTTCTCTCCATCCCACTGAGTCCTCTCCTTTAAATGTTGTGCCTCTCCTTTAAATGTTGTTTCTCTCCATCCCACTGAGTCCTCTCCTTTAAATGTTGTTTCTCTCCATCCCACTGAGTCCTGACTTCTAAATGTTGTTTCTCAAGCAAGAATTTAGCCAGGTCTTTCTGGAAGTGGTCTGATTGAGGAGGGGAAGACTAGCTGTTATTGGCAGAAAGATTTGGGAACTCTGGGTGTATTGACACATTTATTGCATGGTGATGTCACCAGGCAGGCCAAAACACCATCCCACCAACACAGGCTGAAATTTCAGGTTGTCTTTTCAAACCGCACTTACACTTATTATCGTCATTTTCACAATATCACTGTATTTTTCCTACCTCATAGTGTGGAAATATATATAAAACACAGGCAAATCTAATTTTTGACTGCGCTGGGCCTTTAAAACATGTTGTTGTCACTCTAACTCACGCTGAAACTGGTCTTCATATCTCTTCTTCTCTCCTCACCTAGCGGACCTGGACAAGATGTCTAGTCTGGAGAGGATCTCCTTCCTCCAGGAGAAGCTGCAGGACATCAGGAACCACTACCTGTCCCTCAAGTCTGAGGTGGCCTCCATCGACCGACGACGCAAACGCATCAAGAAGAAGGAGCGAGAGAGTGAGTCATTCCACAATTTAAAAATAAAATGTACCATGTACTGTAATTCCGGACTGAGAACCACGACAGACCTTTTTGAGTTTATCTCTGTATGTCTTGTGGCTGTAGATGTACAGTGCCTTCTGAAAGTATTCATACCCCTTGACTTAATTCCACATTTTACAGCCTGAATTAGAAACGCATTGAAAAAATGATAATCTCACCCATCTACACACAATACCCCATCATGACATCACAATACCCCATCATGACATCACAATACCCCATCATGACATCACAATACCCCATCATGACATCACAATACCCCATCATGACAAAGTGAAAACAGGTTTTTATTGAAAATTAAATACCGAAATTTACCTAAGTTACCTAAGTATTCAGACCCCTTTGCTATTATAATCCTTGAGCATTTCACCAATGGGTGAGTGGTGAGACGGAAGCCACTCCTAAGAAAAAAGGGCACATGACCGAACGCCTGGAGTTTGTACGTGAAAGACCGAGATCATAAGGGAAAAGAATCTGTGGTCTGATGAGACAAAAAGTGAACTATTTGCCCTGAATGCAAAGCACTATGTCTGGAGAAAGCCAGGCACAGCTCATCACCCGTCTAACATTACCGTGAAGCATGGTGGAGGCGGCATCATACTATGGGGATGCTTTTCGGCGGCAGGGACTGGGAGACTGGGAAGGATAGAGGGAACAATGAAAGGAGACAAATAAAGGCTCATCTTTGATGAGAACCTGCTTCAGAGTGAAAATGACCTTAGACTGGGGGCGAAGATTTACATTCCATCAGGACAATGACCCCAATCATACAGTCAAAGCAACACAGGAATGGCTTCAGAACAACAATGTTAAAGTCCTTGAGTGGCCCAGCAGAAGCCCAGACTTGAATCCCATTGAAAATCCTTGGAAAAACTTGAAGATTGCTGTTCATCGCAGTACCTCATCTGACTTAACAAAGCAAAAATGTATAAAAACATGTTTTCACATTGTCATTATGGGCTATTGTTTGTTGATTGGTGATTTTTTTTTTTTATCCATAAAAAAATCCATGTAACACAACAAAATGTGGAATCAGTCAAGGGGTATGAATACTTTCTGAAGGCACTGTGTCTCGTGGCTGTAGATTAATCAGTCAGTCAATCAAATGTATTTATAAAGCCCATCTTACATCAGCTGATGTCACAAAGTGCTGTACAAAAACCCCAAACAGCAAGCAATGCAGGTGTAGAAGCACGGTGGCTGGGAAAAACTGTGGCTGTAGATGGCTGTGTAGATGGCTGTCTAGTGGCTGTAGATGGCTGTCTAGTGGCTGTCTAGTGGCTGTCTAATGGCTGTGTAGATGGCTGTCTAGTGGCTGTAGATGGCTGTGTAGTGGCTGTAGATGGCTGTCCAGTGGCTGTAGATTGCTGTCCAGTGGCTGTAGATGGCTGTGTAGTGGCTGTAGATGGCTGTCTAGTGGCTGTAGATGGCTGTCTAGTGGCTGTAGATGGCTGTCTAGTGGCTGTCTAATGTCTGTAGATGGCTGTCTAGTGGCTGTCTAATGTCTGTAGATGGCTGTCTAGTGGCTGTCTAATGGCTGTGTAGATGGCTGTCTAATGTCTGTAGATGGCTGTCTAATGGCTGTCTAATGTCTGTAGATGGCTGTCTAGTGGCTGTAGATGGCTGTGTAGTGGCTGTAGATGGCTGTCCAGTGGCTGTAGATGACTGTGTAGTGGCTGTAGATGGCTGTCTAGTGGCTGTAGATGGCTGTCTAGTGGCTGTAGATGGCTGTCTAGTGGCTGTCTAATGTCTGTAGATGGCTGTCTAGTGGCTGTCTAATGTCTGTAGATGGCTGTCTAGTGGCTGTCTAATGGCTGTGTAGATGGCTGTCTAGTGGCTGTAGATGGCTGTCTAGTGGCTGTAGATGGCTGTCTAGTGGCTGTAGATGGCTGTCTAGTGGCTGTCTAATGTCTGTAGATGGCTGTCTAATGGCTGTCTAATGTCTGTAGATGGCTGTCTAGTGGCTGTAGATGGCTGTGTAGTGGCTGTAGATGGCTGTCCAGTGGCTGTAGATGACTGTGTAGTGGCTGTAGATGGCTGTCTAGTGGCTGTAGATGGCTGTCTAGTGGCTGTAGATGGCTGTCTAGTGGCTGTCTAATGTCTGTAGATGGCTGTCTAGTGGCTGTCTAATGTCTGTAGATGGCTGTCTAGTGGCTGTCTAATGGCTGTGTAGATGGCTGTCTAATGTCTGTAGATGGCTGTCTAATGGCTGTCTAATGTCTGTAGATGGCTGTCTAGTGGCTGTCTAATGGCTGTGTAGATGGCTGTCTAGTGGCTGTAGATGGCTGTCTAGTGGCAGTAGATGGCTGTCTAGTGGCTGTCTCATGGCTGTGTAGATGGCTGTGTAGATGGCGGTCTAGTGGCTGTAGATGGCTGTGTAGTGGCTGTAGATGGCTGTCCAGTGGCTGTCTAGTGGCTGTAGATGGCTGTCGAATGGCTGTGTAGATGGCAGTCTAGTGGCTGTAGATGGTGGTCTAGTGTCTGTAGATGGCTGTCTAATGTCTGTAGATGGCTGTGTAGTGGCTGTAGATGGCTGTCTAATGTCTGTAGATGGCTGTCTAATGTCGGTAGATGGCTGTGTAGTGGCTGTAGATGGCTGTCTAATGTCTGTAGATGGCTGTCTAATGTCGGTAGATGGCGGTCTAGTGGCTGTAGATGGCGGTCTAGTGGCTGTAGATGGCGGTCTAGTGGCTGTAGATGGCGGTCTAGTGGCTGTCTAATGTCTGTAGATGGCGGTCTAATGTCTGTAGATGGCGGTCTAATGTCTGTAGATGGCGGTCTAATGGCTGTCTAATGTCGGTAGATGGCGGTCTAGTGGCTGTAGATGGCGGTCTAGTGGCTGTAGATGGCGGTCTAGTGGCTGTAGATGGCGGTCTAATGTCTGTAGATGGCGGTCTAATGTCTGTAGATGGCGGTCTAGTGGCTGTCTAATGTCTGTAGATGGCAGTCTAATGTCTGTAGATGGCGGTCTAATGTCTGTAGATGGCGGTCTAGTGGCTGTAGATGGCTGTGTAGTGGCTGTCTAATGTCTGTAGATGGCTGTGTAGTGGCTGTCTAATGGCTGTGTAGATGGCTGTGTAGTGGCTGTCTAATGTCTGTAGATGGCTTTCTAGTGGCTGTCTAATGCCTGTAGATGGCGGTCTAGTGGCTGTACATGGCTGTGTAGTGGCTGTAGATGGCTGTCTAGTGGCTGTCTAATGTCTGTAGATGGCGGTCTAGTGGCTGTAGATGGCTGTGTAGTGGCTGTAGATGGCTGTCTAATGTCTGTAGATGGCTGTCTAATGTCTGTAGATGGCGGTATAATGTCTGTAGATGGCGGTCTAGTGGCTGTCTAGTGGCTGTGTAGATGGCTCACCAGTCATCCTCCCTATATGTCCTGTTATATGTTGAATAGACCTAGAAGGTCTCACCAGTCATCCTGGTCCATCTGACCACCATGTTGTTTCTGCTCCATCTGACCACCATGTTGTTTCTGCTCCATCTGACCACCATGTTGTTTCTGCTCCATCTGACCACCATGTTGTTTCTGACCACCATGTTGTTTCTGCTCCATCTGACCACCATGTTGTTTCTGACCACCATGTTGTTTCTGCTCCATCTGACCACCATGTTGTTTCTGCTCCATCTGACCACCATGTTGTTTCTGACCACCATGTTGTTTCTGACCACCATGTTGTTTCTGCTCCATCTGACCACCATGTTGTTTCTGGTCCATCTGACCACCATGTTGTTTCTGACCACCATGTTGTTTCTGCTCCATCTGACCACCATGTTGTTTCTGCTCCATCTGACCACCATGTTGTTTCTGGTCCATCTGACCACCATGTTGTTTCTACTCCATCTGACCACCATGTTGTTTCTGGTCCATCTGACCACCATGTTGTTTCTGACCACCATGTTGTTTCTGACCACCATGTTGTTTCTGCTCCATCTGACCACCATGTTGTTTCTGACCACCATGTTGTTTCTGACCACCATGTTGTTTCTGCTCCATCTGACCACCATGTTGTTTCTTCTCCATCTGACCACCATGTTGTTTCTGGTCCATCTGACCACCATGTTGTTTCTACTCCATCTGACCACCATGTTGTTTCTACTCCATCTGACCACCATGTTGTTTCTGCTCCATCTGACCACCATATTGTTTCTACTCCATCTGACCACCATGTTGTTTCTACTCCATCTGACCACCATGTTGTTTCTGGTCCATCTGACCACCATGTTGTTTCTACTCCATCTGACCACCATGTTGTTTCTGACCACCATGTTGTTTCTGCTCCATCTGACCACCATGTTGTTTCTACTCCATCTGACCACCATGTTGTTTCTACTCTATCTGACCACCATGTTGTTTCCGGTCCATCTGACCACCATGTTGTTTCTGGTCCATCTGACCACCATGTTGTTTCTACTCCATCTGACCACCATGTTGTTTCTGGTCCATCTGACCACCATGTTGTTTCTGGTCCATCTGACCACAATGTTGTTTCTACTCCATTTGACCACCATGTTGTTTCTGACCACCATGTTGTTTCTGGTCCATCTGACCACCATGTTGTTTCTGGTCCATCTGACCGCCATGTTGTTTCTACTCCATCTGACCACCATGTTGTTTCTACTCCATCTGACCACCATGTTGTTTCTGGTCCATCTGACCACCATGTTGTTTCTGGTCCATCTGACCACCATGTTGTTTCTACTCCATCTGACCACCATGTTGTTTCTGACCACCATGTTGTTTCTGCTCCAATTGACCACCATGTTGTTTCTGCTCCATTTGACCACCATGTTGTTTCTGCATCATCTGACCACCATGTTGTTTCTACTCCATCTGACCACCATGTTGTTTCTACTCCATCTGACCACCATGTTGTTTCTACTCCATCTGACCACCATGTTGTTTCTGACCACCATGTTGTTTCTGCTCCATCTGACCACCATGTTGTTTCTGCATCATCTGACCACCATGTTGTTTCTTCTCCATCTGAACACCATGTTGTTTCTACTCCATCTGACCACCATGTTGTTTCTGCATCATCTGACCACCATGTTGTTTCTACTCCATCTGACCACCATGTTGTTTCTTCTCCATCTGAACACCATGTTGTTTCTACTCCATCTGACCACCATGTTGGTTCTGCATCATCTGACCACCATGTTGTTTCTTCTCCATCTGACCACCATGTTGTTTCTACTCCATCTGACCACCATGTTGTTTCTGCATCATCTGACCACCATGTTGTTTCTGGTCCATCTGACCACCATGTTGTTTCTGACCACCATGTTGTTTCTGCTCCATCTGACCACCATGTTGTTTCTACTCTATCTGACCACCATGTTGTTTCTACTCCATCTGACCACCATGTTGTTTCTGCATCATTTGACCACCATGTTGTTTCTGGTCCATCTGACCACCATGTTGTTTCTGGTCCATCTGACCACCATGTTGTTTCTGGTCCATCTGACCACCATGTTGTGTCTGGTCCATCTGACCTCCATGTTGTTTCTACTCCATCTGACCACCATGTTGTTTCTGGTCCATCTGACCACCATGTTGTTTCTGGTCCATCTGACCACCATGTTGTTTCTGGTCCATCTGACCACCATGTTGTTTCTACTCCATCTGACCACCATGTTGTTTCTGGACCATCTGACCACCATGTTGTTTCTGGTCCATCTGACCACCATGTTGTTTCTGGTCCATCTGACCACCATGTTGTTTCTACTCCATCTGACCACCATGTTGTTTCTGACCACCATGTTGTTTCTGCTCCAATTGACCACCATGTTGTTTCTGGTCCATCTGACCACCATGTTGTTTCTGGTCCATCTGACCACCATGTTGTTTCTACTCCATCTGACCACCATGTTGTTTCTACTCCATCTGACCACCATGTTGTTTCTGGTCCATCTGACCACCATGTTGTTTCTACTCCATCTGACCACCATGTTGTTTCTGCATCATTTGACCACCATGTTGTTTCTACTCCATCTGACCACCATGTTGTTTCTGCATCATTTGACCACCATGTTGTTTCTGGTCCATCTGACCACCATGTTGTTACTGGTCCATCTGACCACCATGTTGTTTCTACTCCATCTGACCACCATGTTGTTTCTGGTCCATCTGACCACCATGTTGTTTCTGGTCCATCTGACCACCATGTTGTTTCTTGTCCATCTGACCACCATGTTGTTTCTACTCCATTTGACCACCATGTTGTTTCTGACCACCATGTTGTTTCTGGTCCATCTGACCACCATGTTGTTTCTCGTCCATCTGACCACCATGTTGTTACTACTCCATCTGACCACCATGTTGTTTCTGACCACCATGTTGTTTCTACTCCATCTGACCATCATGTTGTTTCTGGTCCATCTGACCACCATGTTGTTTCTGGTCCATCTGACCACCATGTTGTTTCTGACCACCATGTTGTTTCTGCTCCAATTGACCACCATGTTGTTTCTGCTCCATTTGACCACAATGTTGTTTCTGCATCATCTGACCACCATGTTGTTTCTGCTCCATTTGACCACAATGTTGTTTCTGCATCATCTGACCACCATGTTGTTTCTACTCCATCTGACCACCATGTTGTTTCTGGTCCATCTGACCACCATGTTGTTTCTACTCCATCTGACCACCATGTTGTTTCTGACCACCATGTTGTTTCTTCTCCATCTGACCACCATGTTGTTTCTGCTCCATCTGACCACCATGTTGTTTCTGCATCATCTGACCACCATGTTGTTTCTTCTCCATCTGAACACCATGTTGTTTCTACTCCATCTGACCACCATGTTGTTTCTTCTCCATCTGACCACCATGTTGTTTCTACTCCCATCTGACCACCATGTTGTTTCTGCATCATCTGACCACCATGTTGTTTCTGGTCCATCTGACCACCATGTTGTTTCTGGTCCATCTGACCACCATGTTGTTTCTGGTCCATCTGACCACCATGTTGTTTCTGGTCCATCTGACCACCATGTTGTTTCTTTCTGACCACCATGTTGTTTCTCCATCTGACCACCATGTTGTTTCTACTCCATCTGACCACCATGTTGTTTCTACTCCATCTGACCACCATGTTGTTTCTGACCACCATGTTGTTTCTGCTCCATCTGACCACCATGTTGTTTCTGCATCATCTGACCACCATGTTGTTTCTTCTCCATCTGACCACCTTGTTGTTTCTACTCCATCTGACCACCATGTTGTTTCTGCATCATCTGACCACCATGTTGTTTCTACTCCATCTGACCACCATGTTGTTTCTACTCCATCTGACCACCATGTTGTTTCTGCATCATCTGACCACCATGTTGTTTCTACTCCATCTGACCACCATGTTGTTTCTGCATCATTTGACCACCATGTTGTTTCTGGTCCATCTGACCACCATGTTGTTACTGGTCCATCTGACCACCATGTTGTTTCTACTCCATCTGACCACCATGTTGTTTCTGGTCCATCTGACCACCATGTTGTTTCTGGTCCATCTGACCACCATGTTGTTTCTTGTCCATCTGACCACCATGTTGTTTCTACTCCATCTGACCACCATGTTGTTTCTGGTCCATCTGACCACCATGTTGTTTCTGGTCCATCTGACTACCATGTTGTTTCTGGTCCATCTGACCACAATGTTGTTTCTACTCCATTTGACCACCATGTTGTTTCTGACCACCATGTTGTTTCTGGTCCATCTGACCACCATGTTGTTTCTCGTCCATCTGACCACCATGTTGTTACTACTCCATCTGACCACCATGTTGTTTCTGACCACCATGTTGTTTCTACTCCATCTGACCATCATGTTGTTTCTGGTCCATCTGACCACCATGTTGTTTCTGGTCCATCTGACCACCATGTTGTTTCTGACCACCATGTTGTTTCTGCTCCAATTGACCACCATGTTGTTTCTGCTCCATTTGACCACAATGTTGTTTCTGCATCATCTGACCACCATGTTGTTTCTACTCCATCTGACCACCATGTTGTTTCTGGTCCATCTGACCACCATGTTGTTTCTACTCCATCTGACCACCATGTTGTTTCTGACCACCATGTTGTTTCTTCTCCATCTGACCACCCTGTTGTTTCTGCTCCATCTGACCACCATGTTGTTTCTGCATCATCTGACCACCATGTTGTTTCTTCTCCATCTGAACACCATGTTGTTTCTACTCCATCTGACCACCATGTTGTTTCTTCTCCATCTGACCACCATGTTGTTTCTACTCCCATCTGACCACCATGTTGTTTCTGCATCATCTGACCACCATGTTGTTTCTGGTCCATCTGACCACCATGTTGTTTCTGGTCCATCTGACCACCATGTTGTTTCTGGTCCATCTGATCACCATGTTGTTTCTGGTCCATCTGACCACCATGTTGTTTCTGGTCCATCTGACCACCATGTTGTTTCTACTCCATCTGACCACCATGTTGTTTCTACTCCATCTGACCACCATGTTGTTTCTTCTCCATCTGACCACCATGTTGTTTCTACTCCCATCTGACCACCATGTTGTTTCTGCATCATCTGACCACCATGTTGTTTCTGGTCCATCTGACCACCATGTTGTTTCTGGTCCATCTGACCACCATGTTGTTTCTGGTCCATCTGATCACCATGTTGTTTCTGGTCCATCTGACCACCATGTTGTTTCTGGTCCATCTGACCACCATGTTGTTTCTACTCCATCTGACCACCATGTTGTTTCTACTCCATCTGACCACCATGTTGTTTCTACTCCATCTGACCACCATGTTGTTTCTGACCACCATGTTGTTTCTGCTCCATCTGACCACCATGTTGTTTCTGCATCATCTGACCACCATGTTGTTTCTTCTCCATCTGACCACCATGTTGTTTCTACTCCATCTGACCACCATGTTGTTTCTGCATCATCTGACCACCATGTTGTTTCTACTCCATCTGACCACCATGTTGTTTCTTCTCCATCTGAACACCATGTTGTTTCTACTCCATCTGACCACCATGTTGGTTCTGCATCATCTGACCACCATGTTGTTTCTTCTCCATCTGACCACCATGTTGTTTCTACTCCATCTGACCACCATGTTGTTTCTGCATCATCTGACCACCATGTTGTTTCTGGTCCATCTGACCACCATGTTGTTTCTGACCACCATGTTGTTTCTGCTCCATCTGACCACCATGTTGTTTCTACTCCATCTGACCACCATGTTGTTTCTGCATCATCTGACCACCATGTTGTTTCTGGTCCATCTGACCACCATGTTGTTTCTGACCACCATGTTGTTTCTGCTCCATCTGACCACCATGTTGTTTCTGGACCATCTGACCACCATGTTGTTTCTGGTCCATCTGACCACCATGTTGTTTCTGCATCATCTGACCACCATGTTGTTTCTGCATCATCTGACCACCATGTTGTTTCTGCATCATCTGACCACCATGTTGTTTCTGACCACCATGTTGTTTCTTCTCCATCTGACCACCCTGTTGTTTCTGCTCCATCTGACCACCATGTTGTTTCTGCATCATCTGACCACCATGTTGTTTCTGCATCATCTGACCACCATGTTGTTTCTGCTCCATCTGACCACCATGTTGTTTCTACTCCATCTGACCTCCATGTTGTTTCTGGTCCATCTGACCACCATGTTGTTTCTACTCCATCTGACCACCATGTTGTTTCTGGTCCATCTGACCACCATGTTGTTTCTGGTCCATCTGACCACCATGTTGTTTCTACTCCATCTGACCACCATGTTGTTTCTACTCCATCTGACCACCATGTTGTTTCTGGTCCATCTGACCACCATGTTGTTTCTGGTCCATCTGACCACCATGTTGTTTCTGGTCCATCTGACCACCATGTTGTTTCTGCTCCATCTGACCACCATGTTGTTTCTGCTCCATCTGACCACCATGTTGTTTCTGACCACCATGTTGTTTCTGCTCCATCTGACCACCATGTTGTTTTTTCTCTCCAGGTACGGTGGCAGCATCTTCCTCCTCTTCCTCGTCCCCGTCCTCCAGCTCTCTAACAGCAGCAGTGATGTTGACGCTAGCCGACACTCCTGTGTCGTCCTCTTCCTCCTCTCAGAACTCTGTGGTGTCTGTAGAGTGTAGGTGACAGGACAACCCCTCACCCCTCCCAACCTTCCGAGGCCCAGGACACAGCACTGAGCACTTAACCAGCACCACCCTGGTCCCCATCCCAAAATACCCCCAACACCCACCAAGGCCCCATCCCTCCCACTAACGCCTCCACTCCAAAGTCTCAGTACATACCCACCTCAAACCGGAGAGCACCCAGGCATCAATGCCCCCACTTCAACCTCCCCTCTTATCCATGCCTCTCCACCCCAGAGCCCCTTTCCAACAGTTTGGCCTCATCACCCCTACTCCCAACTCCCTCCCAGCAGGACAGACAACACAATCTCTATACTGGAACAACCACAGGGATACAGCAACACAGACAACCAGACCAACAAGACAAAACAAACACTATTTTCTATCCACAGCTGTTTCCTTGGCAAGCTAATTGCACTTAAGTGCACTTTTATGAAGATTTTGAGGGGGAAGAGAATACAACGACCAACCAAAAAAAAAAAATTGATTGATAAACATTTCTAAGAGTTGTTTTCTTCAAGCAATAGTGATTCTTTCCATCTCGAGGTAGTTTAGATTGGGTTGACGACGGTGTGTACTGTGTCATCAAGGTCCTTGTCCTATGTAGCCCGTATGTAGAGCCTTTCAAAGGGAAATGCGCAAGGCTCAAAGTCACATGATGATGTACATACTAAAACATACGCTTGTAGTGTGTGTACTTACTGTTGGAACACATGCATTTCTCTCTCTGTCCGTCTTCACTTCTTTAAGCTACCACGCCTTCGAATGGTACTCTTATCTTGACCCGTGACCGTGGTCTGTAAGCGCTTGTGTGGAGGAGAGCGAGGCTTCGTATGTCGGCCCACTGTAGAGATCCAGAGAAGTGACTTTGAAGCCATGAAGCTGATGAACATGAGACTACTGTTAGGGCCTTGTTGTTGTGTCTAACCCTAAGACACCTCTTA
Source organism: Oncorhynchus gorbuscha (assembly GCF_021184085.1). Lineage (NCBI taxonomy): Eukaryota > Metazoa > Chordata > Actinopteri > Salmoniformes > Salmonidae > Oncorhynchus > Oncorhynchus gorbuscha. The sequence goes on from NC_060183.1 coordinate 2,178,249, forward strand.
AGAGGGAACATTCCCCCTCCTGTCCGACTCTCTTAGTCCTGATGGCTCTTAGAAATGAAAAACGGTCCGTCTTTCAGAGGACTGCATGAGTGACAGACTGCTCCGGCCAGGCCTGTGACTGTGTACATGACAGATATTTCTAGCAAGATATTCATGTGATCATATTGATATTCCTAACGATTGTAGAGGTGGAGAGTTACTAATCTCTTTCTGTCAGACAGGATCTAATGTCTACAGGAATGTGTCCCAAAATGGAACCCTTTTTACCTATATCGCACACTACTTTCTATGGGCTCTGGTGTAAAGTGTAGTGCACGATATAGGGAATAGGGTTCCATTTGGAACACAGCCCTTTGTCTGCTCCTTAATAAGGTCCCCAGTTAATATGGCAGTATATACATACATGTGTAATGATGGAGATGTCTGGCAGGTTGAAGGAAACCTAATGGAGAGCGTTGTATCTTGTCGGTTTATCTTGTCTTTTCAACTCATGCTTCTTGTATTTCTAATCAGTGTTTTAATCACGCCGTTCAGATGATCTACATTAGACCGATCCAGATGGAGAAGAAAGCACCCTCTGAATTAAATGACAAACTGCCAAGGGGGGGGGGGGGATCTACACAGCATTTTGCATTTTAAAAAATATGCTGAACTAAAATAGAAAAGCAACATGCAACAATTTCAAACATTTTGACTGAGTTACAGTTCATTTAAAGGAAATCAGTCAATTGAAATTAAGTAATTAGGCCCTAATCTATTGATTTCACATGACTGGGAATACAGATATACATCTGTTGGTCACAGATACCGTAAAGGAAAAAAGTTAGGGGTGTGGATCAGAAAACCAGTCAGTATCTGGTGTGGATCAGAAAACCAGTCAGTATCTGGTGTGGATCAGAACACCAGTCAGTATCTGGTGTGGATCAGAACACCAGTCAGTATCTGGTGTGGATCAGAAAACCAGTCAGTATCTGGTGTGGATCAGAAAACCAGTCAGTATCTGGTGTGGATCAGAAAACCAGTCAGTATCTGGTGTGGATCAGAGAACCAGTCAGTATCTGGTGTGACCACCATTTGCCTCATGCAGCGCAACACATCTCCTTCACATAGAGTTGAACAGGCTGTTGATTGTGGCCTGTGGAATGTTGTCCCACTCCTCTTCAATGGCTGTGTGAAACTGCTGGATATTGGTGGGAACTGGAACACGACGATCCAGAGCATCCCAAACATGCTCAATAGGTGACATGTCTGGTGAGTACGCAGGCCATGGAAGAACTGGGACATGCTGTCATACACATCGATCCAGAGCATCCCAAACATGCTCAATGGGTGACATGTCTGGTGCTCATGCAGGTCATGGAAGAACTGGGACATTTTCAGCTTCCAGATATTGTGTACAGATCCTTGCGACATGGGGTCGTGTGTTATCATGCTGAAACATGAGGTGATGGAGGCGGATGAATGGCTCGACAATGGGCCTCGGGATCTCGTCACGGTATCCCTGTGCATTCAAATTGCCATCAATAAAATGCAATTGTGTTCGTTGTCCGTAGCTTATGCCTGTCCATACCATAATCCCACCGCCACCATGGGGCACACAAATTTGACATCAGCAAACCGCTCGCCCACACGACGCCATACACGTGGTCTGCGGTTGTGAGGCCGGTTGGACATACTGCCACATTCTCTAAAACGACGATGGAGGGGGCTTATGGTAGAGAAATTAACATTAAATTATCTGGCAACAGCTCTGGTGGACATTCCTGCAGTCAGCATGCCAATTGCACGCTCCCTCAAAACTTGAGGAATCTGTGGCATTGTGTTGTGTGACAAAACTGCACATTTTAGAGTGGCCTTTTATTGTCCTCAGCACAAGGTGCACCTGTGTAATGATCATGCTGTTTAATCTCCTTGAAATGTCACACTTGTCAGGTGAATGCATTATCTTGGCAAAGGAGAAATGCTCACTAACAGGGATGTAAACATTTGAGAGAAATAAACATTTCTGGGATCTTTTATTTCACCTGAAATATGGGACCAACACTCTACATGTTGCATTTATATTTTTGTTCAGTGTATATAGTAATATATATAATGTATAATTCCCAGGTTTGTAATGGATTATTCCAAGAGAAATATACTAAAACAGTAGGTGTTCTACCAGTATGTTTCCAACTCCTCATCAGTCCTGTGTTCTTCTATAACCTGTAGGGGTGAGATTTGATGAGTCTATACAGATTCAGCATTCTTATCAAATCTTTACCCCTACAGATTATAGTAGTCTGACCAGATTATAGTAGTCTGACCAGATTATAGTAGTCTGCTCAGATTAAAGTAGTCTGCTCAGATTATAGTAGTCTGTTCAGATTATAGTAGTCTGACCAGATTATAGTAGTCTGCTCAGATTAAAGTAGTCTGCTCAGATTATAGTAGTCTGACCAGATTATAGTAGTCTGCTCAGATTAAAGTAGTCTGTTCAGATTATAGTAGTCTGACCAGATTATAGTAGTCTGTTCAGATTATAGTAGTCTGTTCAGATTATAGTAGTCTGTTCAGATTATAGTAGTCTGTTCAGATTATAGTAGTCTGTACAGATTAAAGTAGTTTGTTCAGATTATAGTAGTCTGTTCAGATTATAGTAGTCTGTACAGATTATAGTAGTCTGTTCAGATTATAGTAGTCTGTTCAGATTATAGTAGTCTGTTCAGATTATAGTAGTCTGTACAGATTAAAGTAGTTTGTTATGCTGCAGAAGACATTTAGAAATCTAATAAGAATGTGTCCCAGATGTGTAATTGATTGTTCCAAGATTATTATATAGAAAATATAAAGTGAAACACATTGACAGTAAAGTTATAAAGGTCATCGATGGTGTTTCCAAATCCTGTTCTCCTTTTAATCAACTCTTCACCCCCCCCCACCAACAAATAATCATGTTGTTAATAACCCCCCCACCACCAACAAATAATCATGTTGTTAATAACCCCCCCCCCACCACCAACAAATAATCATGTTGTTAATAACCCCCCACCACCAACAAATAATCATGTTGTTAACCCCCCACACCACCAACAAATAATCATGTTGTTTTACCCAACTCTTAACCCCCCCACCACCAACACATAATCATGTTGTTAACCCCCCCCCACCACCAACACATAATCATGTTGTTTTACCCAACTCTTCACCCCCCCCCACCAACACATAATCATGTTGTTAACCCCCCCACCACCAACACATAATCATGTTGTTAACCCCCCCCCACCACCAACACATAATCATGTTGTTTTACCCAACTCTTAACCCCCCCCCACCACCACCAACACATAATCATGTTGTTTTACCCAACTCTTAACCCCCCCCCCCACCACCAACACATAATCATGTTGTTTTACCCAACTCTTCACCCCCCCTCATCCATACCAACGAATAATCATGTTTTGGTTCTGTTCTCTATAATCTGACCAGGATAATGGTGAAAACAATATTGTAGCTGTGTATTTATGACAACAAAGTGCTGTATGTGTATACAGCCATTATTTCAGACTCCAGTGTTTCCTCCCTTTGGTTGCATCTGGAAAAAAAGCGCCCTATTCCATTTATAGTGCACTACCTATGGGATTCCCTATTGGCCCTGGTCTAAAGTAGTGCACTACCTATGGGATTCCCTATTGGCCCTGGTCTAAAGTAGTGCACTACCTATGGGATTCCCTATTGGCCCTGGTCTAAAGTAGTGCACTACCTATGGGATTCCCTATTGGCCCTGGTCTAAAGTAGTGCACTACCTATGGGATTCCCTATTGGCTCTGGTCTAAAGTAGTGCACTACCTATGGGATTCCCTATTGGCCCTGGTCTAAAGTAGTGCACTACCTATGGGATTCCCTATTGACCCTGGTCTAAAGTAGTGCACTACCTATTGGTCCTGGTCAAAAGTGGTGCACTATAAAGGGGACAGGTTTCCATTTGGGATGCGTAGTTTGTATAGATCCCTACTGTATGATATTATGTCTGTTTGTTTGGCACTTGTATGTAATTGTATGCCTTTGTTATACATTTGTATATTGAGAAGAAGAGTGATTTGAGTCAAGCTATTTAATATCTTCCACTGTTCATAATGATAACGTGTACTTTCGTGTACAGGCAGTCGTACAGTCTCAACATGTAGTTTCATTAGTGTACATAGTGAGGAGGGTCGACGCATGTGTGTTGTTTTCCCCGTTCATTTTCTCATTCTGGTCCTCACTGGGGGGGACAAGGGGATTGCGTCCCAAATGGATCCCTATGGGCCCTGGTCAAAAGTAGTGCACTATATAGGGAATAGGGTGCCATTTGGGTACAAGTTTTATTTGGTTTTCATTTGTTTTTTTGTTCTGAGGTTTTCATAATTTGTTTTTTTTTCCTAGACTGGTTATTTGCTTTGTTCTTTGTCTTGGCTTGTTAATTAGTTTGTTTTTGTGTGTGTTTTTACGTTAGCTTGTGCTTGTATCAGAAGCATACCCTATGAGCACAAGATGTTGAAAATACATTATTTTTGGTTGATGTCTTTTCAACACGATTTTGCTCACTGGGTTTAGCGGTTTTGAAAAGACGGTTATGGTATTTTCCAACTTGTACAGTTTCACAGACCTCTATGGAATGGTCTGGGAGAGAGAGAGAGAGAGAGAGACAGAGAGAGTGTGATAAAGCTTATGAAAAAAAAAACTCTATAGTATTTATTAGGCCCGTCAGAAAATGGGCATTCATACATGTGTAATTTATTGTACAAATGTAAGCAAAAAAAGTAAAGAAAAAAGAAGCCTCTGTTTGAAATAAATGCCATAGTTTGAACTTCATTGTATTGTCTTTGGTCTGGAGGAAATGTCACATGCCATGATATCTGCTCAACACGCACGTCTCTAGATTTACTTGTAACGGCTGTAATCTGTGGATAATGTGGTTGCCTTACCCACCTTCGTTGAATGCACTGGCTCTGGAGAGTCTCCCAAACTGTATTATGGTCAACTCTAACATTGAGAAGGAATGATTTGATGACTGTACTTGGTAGTAGTGTACTTATACTACAGTATAACTTTAGACCGTCCCCTTGCCCATACCCGGGCGTGAACCAGGGACCCTCTGCACACATCAACAACAGTCACCCGCGAAGCATCCGTTACACTTGTACTACAGTAATAACAAAATAAATCATTTCAGTTACTGAAAATAAATGGCAAATCCACTTACCTTCTGTAAAGTAAGCCCTTAAACAAGGAGTAAACCCTTAAACAAGGAGTAAACCCTTAAACAAGGAGTAAGCCCTTAAACAAGGAGTAAACCCTTAAACAAGGAGTAAGCCCTTAAACAAGGAGTAAGCCCTTAAACAAGGAGTAAGCCCTTAAACAAGGAGTAAACCCTTGAACTCTAGGGTGTAACGATTTCTGTTGCAAAAGGTTTTGCACGGAACGGAAAACATTAACACCGAACGGAAAACGTTTTGCAATCATAAACGAGAGTTTCTATTGGACACATTCAGGTAGGTCCCTCCCCCGTTTCTTAAGTTCCATTTGGTTGTTACACGGTAAACCGTTTTACCCGAATGACGGCCCTGCTCACTATTTCACCTATCAGCTCTATGTAATAAATCAACTAAATAATCAATCAGCTCTATGTAATAAACCAACTAAATAATCAATCAGCTGTATGTAATAAATCATCTAAATATTCAATCAGCTGTATGTAATAAATCAACTAAATCATAAATCAGCTGTATGTAATAAATCATCTAAATATTCAATCAGCTGTATGTAATAAATCAACTAAATCATAAATCAGCTGTATGTAATAAATCATCTAAATATTCAATCAGCTGTATGTAATAAATCAACTAAATCATAAATCAGCTGTATGTAATAAATCATCTAAATATTCAATCAGCTGTATGTAATAAATCAACTAAATCATAAATCAGCTGTATGTAATAAATCATCTAAATATTCAATCAGCTGTATGTAATAAATCAACTAAATCATAAATCAGCTGTATGTAATAAATCATCTAAATATTCAATCAGCTGTATGTAATAAATCAACTAAATCATAAATCAGCTGTAGTCACTGCGCAGGTGTGAGTCCAGTGACGCAGGATGGGATCATGCGCAGTCGGTGTCCTTCACAGGAAGCGTCAGTAGCTAGCATGCTGGCTAGTTAACTTAGTGGTGTGTCTACTCTGCTCTCCGGACATGATGGGGGCTAAAACCAGCACCATGGTCGCTGGGGTGGCCGGAGCCCTGTTCATTGGATACTGCGTTTATTTCGATAGAAAACGACGAAGTGACCCGAACTTCAAGAAAAGACTACAAGAACGTAAGTCATGTTAGCAAACTGGCAAGTCACGTGTTTTTATACCTGCGACAAAATGGCTAGCTAGTTTACAAATGTTTGACTAATTATCTAGCGTGATGTAACTGCATTAAGTATACGCTTAGCTTTGTATTTGGGTTATGTTATTGCTAACTAGTTACGAGTTGATTAACTAGTCAATAGTTAACTAACGAAGTGCCACCATATCCGCTTAGCCAGTTAGCTAGTTAGCGTTGGATAACATTGATTCATCTGCAGTCCGGTCAATCTAATATTAAGGATGGTTTGTCAATGGTGGGGTGTATATGTTTAGTGTACATATCTAGTTAAGTCAACCAACTCTCCTACATAGACTAGTAAGGTTAGTGTCCTCCATATAATGTTTGGTTTAAACAATCCCGACTCATTTTTAATTTTCTTCTTCTTAGCCCTTCCATGTAACTGACGTCTTTCTCTGCAAGCCACTCCTTTCTTTGGCATACCAGTCATCAAATATGACATTGTTTCAACAGGCAGGAGTAAACAGAAGTCTTCCCAAGAGAAGACTGTACTAAGGGTAAGAAACATTACAAACAATGGCCAGACCAAGGGGCAAAACGAATTCGTATTTTACAATGACTGCCTACCCAGGCCTAACCTGGATGACACTGGGCTAAATGTATGCCGCCCTATGGGACTCCGGGTCACTGCCAGTTGGGATACATCCCGGGATCGAACCAGGGTCGGTTGTGGGGCCTTAGACCACTGTGTCACTCAGGAGCACCGAGATGATATGAAGTTAGTGCTTTTTAGAAGGCTCTTTGTCTTCCCCTGTACTGACTGTCTGCTAACCTGTCTGCCATTTAGCTACCTGACCTGAAGGATGCAGAAGCTGTACAGAAGTTCTTCCTGGAGGAGATCCAACTGGGAGAGGAGCTGCTAGCACAAGGTTAGCTGTCACCCCCTGTCTCCATGGCCATCACCTGTCTTTCATACACACCCAGTCCTGAACACTACTAAGATCCTATAACTATCTGGTCCTGAATAACCGGCTTGAACTCGGATCGACCCGTTCTGGAATAGCTGTGGCATTAGTGTCTGGTCCAACTGTGCATTCTCATAAACATCCTGGTTGCTAATGTTAGCTTCTAGAAAAAAGTAATGGTGTTCTATCAAACTAGAGATCTGTAGCCCATGGACCTGTGTCGGGGGCTCTGGTTACTTCAGCTTTACGACATCAATTACATAAGTCATTTTTATTTTGATGCATTTTTTTTCTAATTCAGTCTCCTGAACAGTTGATTTTCAGATGTCTGTTACTTGAACTCTGAAGCATTTATTTGGGCTGCAATTTCTGAGCCAGTTAACCTGTTACTCCTACCCCCTACTTTTTCGAACATTCTGTTAAAAATCGCGCAACATTTCAGCGCCCTGCTGCTCATGCCAGGAATATAGTATATGCATATGATTAGTATGTGTGGATAGAAAACACTCAGATGTTTATAAAACTGGTTAAATCACGGCTGTGACTATAACAGAACGTGTGTTTCATCGACAAGTGCAGGAAAATCTGATCACTGAAAATGGAAAAATATATCCATGCGCGACTTGAACCCATTGATAAAGGTGAACCACATTTAATGGGGCTGAGGTTGCAATACAGCTTCCACACGTTGTCTAGAGTCTTGTCATTTGCCTGCTATTTGTTTCTTACATTTACATTTAAGTCATTTAGAAGTCATTTCTCTTATCCAGAGCGACTTACAAATGGTCAAACAGAAGCAAGGCAGCACATTTCATCCGGTCTCCGACCGGATATTTTGGTTGAGATTTACCCGGACATTATTTCCAGACGGACAGCTATAGAATATACATCGCCTTGTGATCAATCTGATCGCTTATTAACGTGTACTAATACCTAAAGTTGCATTACAAAAGTATTTCGAAGTGTTTTGTGAAAGTTTATCGTCGACTTTTTTAATTTAAAAAAATGACGTTACGTTATGAAACGCTATTTTTTTCCGTTTATCACAGTCTTCATAGATCGATATCTAGGCTATATATGGACCGATTTAATCGGAAAAAAAGACCCAAGTGTTTATGGGACATCTAGGAGTGCCAACAAAGATGGTCAAAGGTAATGAATGTTTTTTATATTTTATTTGTGCGGTTTGTGTAGCGACGACTATGCTAATTATTTTGTTTACATCCCCTGCGGGTCTTTTGGGGTCTTACATGCTATCAGATAATAGCTTCTCATGCTTTCGCCGAAAAGCATTTTAAAAATCTGACTGGTTGCCTGGATTCACAACGAGTGTAGCTTTAATTCAATACCCTGCATGTGTATTTTAATGAACGTTTGAGTTTTAACTAATACTATTAGCATTTAGCGTAGTGCATTTGCATTTCCAGATGTCTAGCTGGGACGCCTGCGTGTCGGGTAGGAGCAAGAGGTTAACTCTGATGAACTTATCCTCTGCAGCAGAGGTAACTCTGTCTTCCTTTCCTGTGGCGGTCCTCATGAGAGCCAGTTTCATCATAGCTCTTGGTGGTTTTTGTGACTGCATTTGAAGAAACTTTCAAAGTTACATTTTTATGGACTGACTGACCTTCATGTCTTAAAGTAATGATGGACTGTCATTTCTCTTTGCTTATTTGAGCTGTAATATAGACTTGGTCTTTTACCAAATAGAGCTATCTTCTGTATACCACCCCTACCTTGTCACAACACAACTGATTGGCTCAAATGCATTAAGAAGGAAAGAAATTACACAAATTAACTTTTAACAAGGCACACCTGTTAATTGAAATGCATTCCACTACCTCATGAATCTGGTTGAGAGAATGCCAAAGAGTGCAAAGCTGTCATCAAGGTGGATTTTCTGAATCTCAAATGTAAAATATACACTGCTCAAAAAAAATAAAGGGAACACTGAAACAACACAATGTAACTCCAAGTCAATCACACTTCTGTGAAATCAAACTGTCCACTTAGGAAGCAACACTGATTGACAATAAATGTCACATGCTGTTGTGCAAATGGAATAGACAACCGGTGGAAATTATAGGCAATTGGCAAGACATCCCCAATATAGGAGTGGTTTTGCAGGTGGCAACCACAAACCATTTCTCAGTTCCTATGCTTCCTGGCTGATGTTTTGGTCACTTTTGAATGCTGGCGGTGCTTTCACTCTAGTGGTAGCATGAGATGGAGTCTACAACCCACACAAGTGGCTCAGGTAGTGCAGCTCATCCAGGAAAACACATCAATGCGAGCTGTGGCAAGAAGGTTTGCTGTGTCTGTCAGCGTAGTGTCCAGAGCATGGAGGCGCTACCAGGAGACAGGCCAGTACATCAGGAGACGTGGAGGAGGCCGTAGGAGGGAAACAACCCAGCTACCTCAGTCTTTGTGCAAGGAGGAGCAAAATGACCTCCAGCAGGCCACAAATGTGCCTGCTCAAACGGTCAGAAACCGACACTATGAGGGTGGTGTGAGGGCCCGAAAGCAGGTTCACACTGAGCACGTGACAGACGTTACAGAGTCTGGAGAACGTTCTGCTGCCTGCAACATCCTTCAGCATGACCGGTTTGGCGATGGGTCAGTCATTTCTTTGGGAGGCCGCACAGCCCTCTATGTGCTCGCCAGAGGTAGCCTGACTGCCATTAGGTACCGAGATGAGGTCCTCAGACCCCTTGTGAGACCATATGATGGTGCGGTTGGCCCTGGGTTCCTCCTAATGCAAGACAATGCTAGACCTCATGTGGCTGGAGTGTCAGCAGTTCCTGCAAGAGGAAGGCATTGATGCTATGGACTGGCCCGCCCGTTCCCTAGACCTGAATCCAATTGAGCACATCTGGGACATCATCTCTAGCTCCATCTACCAACGCCATGTTGCACCACAGACTGTCCAGGAGTTGGCAGATGCTGGGAGGAAATCCCTCAGGAGACCATCCGCCAACTCATCAGGAGCATGCCCAGGTATTGTAGGGAGGTCATACTGGCATGTGGAGGTGACACACACACTACTGAGCCTCATTTTGACTTGTTTTTAAGGGCATTACATCAAAGTTGGATCAGCCTGTAGTGTGGTTTTTCACTTTAATTTTGAGTGTCACTCCAAATCCAGACCTCCATGGGTTGATAAATTTGATGTCCATTGATAATTTGTGATTTTTGTTGTCGGCACAACTATGTAAAGAAAAGTATTTAATTCAGATCTAGGATGTGTTATTTTAGTGTTCCCTTTATTTTGGAGTATTTTGATTTTAACTTTTTTTTTTTTGGTTACTGCGTGATTCCATGTGTTAGTTCATAGTTTTAATGTCTTGACTATTATTCTACAATGTAGAAAATAGTAAAAATGAAATCTTGAACGAGTAGGTTTTCTAAAACTTTTGACTGGTAGTGTCTTTATTTTTAAAAATTAGCTGAAAATGCAGCCTTGTTTTTAAGTTTGATACTTCGCAGCCACGAGTTTGACATGTGAATTGAATTGTGGGTCATATCAACCCTGCAAGTTACCAAAGTTGTTCATTCGCTCCCTCGAGCTAAATTGAGGGCAGAGGAGGCAACATTAGTGAATTGGACCTCCACTTAATAACCTCTCTGGGATCGTTCGGGACGATCCCACCTCGCCAACAGCCAGTGAAAGTGCAGGGCGCCAAATTCAAAACAACAGAAATCCCATAATTAAAATTCCCAAACCATACAAGTATTTTAAAGAATCACTTCTCGTTAATCCAACCACAGTGTCCGATTTCAAAAAGGCTTTTCGGCAAAAGCAGAACTTATTATGTTAGGTCAACAACTAGTCACAGAAAGCTTTCAGCCATTTTCCATCCAAAGAGGTATCACAAAATGCAGAAATATAGATCAAATTAACCACTAACCTTTGACGATCTTCATCAGATGACACTCCCAGGACTCAATGTTACACAATACATGTATGTTTTGTTCGATCAAGTTCATATTTATATCCAAAAACCTCAGTTTACATTGGCGCCATGTTCAGAAATGCCTCAAACATCCAGCGACATTGCAGAGAGCCTCAAACTTTGAAAGATAAACTTGTCCTTAATGCTTTGTCAGATTTCAAAAAAGCTTTACGGCAAAAGCACAATATTCAATAATCTGAGAACCGTGTTCAGCCACAAAAGCCATGCAGTTACCCGCAAAGTTGTGGAGTCAATGGTCATAAATAGCATTATAAATCTTCACTTTGATCTTCGTCGGAATGCACTCCCAGGACTCCCACAATGTTTTGTTCGATAACGTCCAAATTCCAAATAATGTTTAGTTCACTATTCCAAAGGCACAATGCGCGAGCGCAAAATCCAGACGAGAAGTCGAGTTTTATTACAGTTTGTAGAAACTTGTCAAACGATGTTTACAATCAATCCTTAGGGTCTTTTTATAATAAATCAATAATACTTCAACCGGGCAATAGCGTATTCAGAGAGAAGGCCCGTGTGACAGCGCAGTAAACAACTGATTGGCCACAGCCTAGTCCGCTTGTTGAAACAGCTCTTATTCGACCCCGTTCCTCAAACATCTTTTTAAAGACTGTTGACATCTGCTGGAAGCCTTGAAGTGCAATCTGGCCCTATAGACACAGTATATTGGACAGGCAATCATTTAAATGAAACTACAAACCTCAGATTTCCCACTTCCTGGTTGGATTTGTCTCAGGTTTTCGCCTGCCATATGAGTTCTGTTATACTCACAGACATCATTCAAACAGTTTTATAAACTCCAGTGTTCTCTGTCCAATACTACCAATAATATGCATATATTAGCTTCTGGGACTGAGTAGCAGGCAGTTTACTCTGGGCACCTTATTCATCCAAGCTACTCAATACTCCCCCCGTCACCGAGAACATAAGATGGCGAACAAACTGCATCCAGTTTCGATCTATCGTGATTTCCCCCGAGGTGAAAGTGGCTAGCGTAAGAGCTGAGGTGGTATTAATATCTTGTTTAGCTTGAAGTAGACCACCTGAGCTAATCATGTCGACCACCCCAACAGGAGACTGTGAGACGGGTGTAGACCATCTAACAAATGCCATAGCAGTGTGTGGTCAGCCCCAGCAGCTGCTCCAGGTGCTACAGCAGACTCTGCCTCCTCCAGTGTTCCAGATGCTGCTCACCAAACTGCCCACCATCAGCCAGGTGAGTGAGGAGGCTTTCTCCCACGGAAGACGCTAGGTCTCTATTCCGATATTCACACTTAGAATGTAGCAATGTATTTGGCATGCTTTTGCATGATTGATTTTTTTGCATGCCTGATGGACAAAGGGTATTTTGTCCAAGGGTGGGGTTGGAGTCACCAAAATGGCTTAAAGATGACCTGTTCTTTCAGCTCTAGGACATTAATCTTGTCAGTTGTTTTTCTTGACAGACAGTTTCATTCTCATGTCACTTATTAGACTGTCAGGATTCAGGTCTGACTGTGGCTGAGGAGTTCAGTGAAGTTTCTCGTTTCTTTTCTTTTTTTCAGAGAATCGTGAGTGCTCAGAGTTTGGCAGAAGATGACGTTGAGTGAATGAGCTGGTGAGGTTTGTGTGTGTGAAACGGTGTGCAACTGCGTGTGTGGCTGTTGACTGGCTGTGTGGCCTTAGTCAAGATGGCTGCCATTGGATGTCTTCCTCACCAACCAGGACGTCGGCTGACGGTACCCCTCCCCCATGCCCCAGTGCTATATAAGAAGCCCCCTCTTCAGTCTACTGTAAATAATTTCCTATGCAGTAGCCCTCATTTCAGATTCTAATAACTTGACAAACTAAATGTGTTGTATTATTTAGCCTAAAAGTGATTTTTTTTGTTGCTTTTTTAAACTAATACTCTAGATTATGTAGAGATTAAGCATTTCAAAATGTGGTGCCGCAGAGGACATATTCCCTATTTATACATGAAACACTATGTAAAGAGGTTGGCTCTGTTTGTCCCTGTCATGTATATGTTCACTGTGAGGTGGACTCTATCTTTATTAGGTCGATTGTTTTCTAAGATCTATGTGGAATAATTTTTTTTTTTTTGTAATTCTGAAATCCAAGTCAAGAAATAAAAATGTGAGAATGTATTTGTCTGTTTCTGTCGTCCGCATGGCCACTAGATGGCAGTAGCAATGCATGGAGATTAGTGCCAGAATGGTCATGTTGAGTTGCGGTTTACAGATTAAAATGGTTTCCTACCCAATTCAATCAGTATTTCCCCCTGAGCCACTGGAGCATGGGAGCACTAGCAGATTAGGGCCTGAGCCACTGGAGCCTGAGCAGCACAATGGGGTAGTAGACAGACGGCCATGGAATCTCAGAAGGCCTTAAAGTTGAGCACCATTTATGGTCATACTAGTGAACAGAGCAGCTTTCTACAATGGGGATGGAGTAAAATAGGAGGGGGTTGCTCTGCTGGGAATGGAGTAATATAGGAGGGAGTTGCTCTGCTGGGGATGGAGTAATATAGGAGGGGGTTGCTCTGATGGGGATGGAGTAATATAGGAGGGGGATGGAGTAATATAGGAGGGGGTTGCTCTGCTGGGGATGGAGTAAAATAGGGGGTTGCTCTGCTGGGGATGGAGTAATATAGGGTGGGGATGGAGGAAGTTGCTCTGCTGGGGATGGAGTAATACAGGAGGGAGTTGCTCTGCTGGGGATGGAGTAATATAGGAGGGAGTTGCTCTGCTGGGGATGGAGTAATATAGGAGGGGGTTGCTCTGCTGGGGATGGAGTAATATAGGAGGGGGATGGAGTACAATAGGAGGGGGTTGCTCTGCTGGGGATGGAGTAATATAGGGTGGTGATGGAAGTTGCTCTGCTGGGGATGGAGTAATATAGGGTGGTGATGGCGTAAAATAGGAGGGAGTTGCTCTGCTGGGGATGGAGTAATATAGGAGGGGGTTGCTCTGCTGGGGATGGAGTAATATAGGAGGGGGATGGAGTAAAATGGTAGGGAGTTGCTCTGCTGGGGATGGAGTAATGTAAGAGGGAGTTGCTCTGCTGGGGATGGAGTAATGTAGGAGGGGGGTTGCTCTGCTGGGATGGAGTAATATAGGAGGGGGGAGTTGCTCTGCTGGGGATGGAGTAATATAGGAGGGAGTTGCTCTGCTGGGGGTGGAGTAATATAGGAGGGGGTTGCTCTGCTGGGATGGAGTAATATAGGAGGGGGGTTGCTCTGCTGGGGATGAAGTAATATAGGAGGGGGTTGCTCTGCTGAGGATGGAGTAATATAGGAGGGAGTTGCTCTGCTGGGGATGGAGTAATATAGGAGGGAGTTGCTCTGCTGGGGATGGAGTAATATAGGAGGGGGATGGAGTATTTGTTTACCGCCCAAATAGGTCCACAGACGATGCAATCTCAACCACACTGCACACTGCCCTAACCCATATGGACAAGAGGAATACCTATGTGAGAATGCTGTTCATCGACTACAGCTCGGCATTCAACACCATAGTACCCTCCAAGCTCGTCATCAAGCTCGAGACCCTGGGTCTCGACCCCGCCCTGTTCAACTGGGTACTGGACTTCCTGACGGGCCGCCCCCAGGTGGTGAGGGTAGGCAACAACATCTCCACCCCGCTGATCCTCAACACTGGGGCCCCACAAGGGAGTGTTCTGAGCCCTCTCCTGTACTCCCTGTTCACCCACGACTGCACTGCGTGGCCACGCACGCCTCCAACTCAATCATCAAGTTTGCGGACGACACAGCAGTGGTAGGCTTGATTACCAACAACGACGAGACGGCCTACAGGGAGGAGGTGAGGGCCCTGTCAAGAAAATAACCTCACACTCAACGTCAACAAAACTAAAGAGATGATTCTGGACTTCAGGAAACAGCAGAGGGAACACCCCCCTATCCACATCGATGGAACAGTAGTGGAGAGGGTAGCAAGTTTTAAGTTCCTCGGCATACACATCACAGACAAACTGAATTGGTCCACTCACACAGACAGCATCGTGAAGAAGGCGCAGCAGCGCCTCTTCAACCTCAGGAGGCTGAAGAAATTCGGCTTGTCACCAAAAGCACTCACAAACTTCTACAGATGCACAATCGAGAGCATCCTGGCGGGCTGTATCACCGCCTGGTACGGCAACTGCTCCGCCCACAACTGTAAGGCTCTCCAGAGGGTAGTGAGGTCTGCACAACGCATCACCGGGGGCAAACTACCTGCCCTCCAGGACACCTACACCACCCGATGTCACAGGAAGGCCAAAAAGATCATCAAGGACAACAACCACCCGAGCCACTGCCTGTTCACCCCGCTATCATCCAGAAGGCGAGGTCAGTACAGGTGCATCAAAGCTGGGACTGAGAGACTGAAAAACAGCTTCTATCTCAAGGCCATCAGACTGTTAAACAGCCACCACATTGAGTGGCTGCTGCCAACACACTGACTCAACTCCAGCCACTTTAATAATGGGAATTGTGAGTAATGTATGGGAGTAATGTACTCGCACTTCTTGAAGAGAACTAGGGCCTACCACTCACCTACCACCATACCAAATTCACATCCTGGCATTTAAACCATACCAAATTTACATCCTGGCATTTAAACCATACCAAATTCACATCCTGGCATTTAAACCATACCAAATTTACATCCTGGCATTTAAGCCATACCAAATTCACATCCTGGCATTTAAACCATACCAAATTCACATCCTGGCATTTAAACCATACCAAATTCACATCCTGGCATTTAAACCATACCAAATTCACATCCTGTGTTATCATACTGAGAATGTGTCCTGCACGATGGTGCTGTTTCCCGATATTTGTTAATTTGTTGATGCCGGTACCACCATTATCTACTTGATCAGCTGTTGTCAACGTCGAAAAAACGTTGACACCCGGGCATTTAAAGTATACTAGACTTAAAGTGTACTCGATTTAAATATAGTATACTACATTTAAAGTATACGAGACTTAAATATAGTATACTACATTTAAAGTGTACTAGACTTAAATATAGTAAACTAGATTTAAAGCATACTAGATTTTCGTAAACTCAAACGGCCTACTATTTAGGACGTAGTATGGGTATTTGGACACGGCCAGTGTGTATGTACTCTGGGTGTACTCTTGTATAGAAGAAGTGAGTGTCCTTTAGAAGACAGAGGAGATTAGAACTGCGTTTCTGTTTTGAGGTCAGCCTAGAACTCTGGCTGGGTGTGTGTGTACATTTTTTACAGTGTGTGACTGTGTGTTATGAGATCGGGTTGGAGTTCTGTCTGGAACTCTGGTCCACTTCAGGCCTGGCGCTGTGTTTTGGACAGAGCTCTAGTCAGAACCCCGTGCCAGATCCCCCTAGTTTGGACAGGGCTGCAGATTCCACGCCAGACCCCGGTAGGCCTTGTGCGGCTGCCCTCTTTCTATGGTAAATAAACAGCCTCCCTCCTCCTCCCTCTCAGCCTCCTCTGCATTTGGCAGGCTGACACAGCAGCTGCTGTAGTTCATCTCTCTGATGGGGTTACTGCAGGATAATGCCTTCAACTGTTTGCTATATGGGGTTACTGTAGGATAATGCCTTCAACTACCTGCTATATGGGGTTACTGCAGGATAAAGCATTCAACTGCCTGCTATATGGGGTTACTGCATGATAATGCCTTAAACTGCTTGCTATATGGGGTTACTGCATGATAATGCCTTCAACTACCTGCTATATGGGGTTACTGCAGGATAATGCCTTAAACTGCTTGCTATATGGGGTTACTGCATGATAATGCCTTCAACTACCTGCTATATGGGGTTGCTGCAGGATAAAGCATTCAACTGCCTGCTATATGGGGTTACTGCAGGATAATGCCTTCAACTGCTTGCTATATGGGGTTACTGCAGGATAATGCCTTCAACTACCTGCTATATGGGGTTACTGCAGGATAAAGCATTCAACTGCCTGCTATATGGGGTTACTGCAGGATAATGCCTTCAACTACCTGCTATATGGGGTTACTGCAGGATAATGCCTTCAACTACCTGCTATATGGTGTTACTGCAGGATAATGCCTTCAACTGCTTGCTAGGATAGAACAGCGGCGTCTGGTAAGACAAGGGCGGACTATGCATTTATGTAAACAACAGGTGGTGCACGATATCTAAGGAAGTATCAAGGTTTTGCCCACCTGAGGTAGAGTATCTCATGATAAGCTGTACACCACACTATCGAGAGTTCTCATCTATATTATTCGTAGCTGTACCACCACAAACCGATGCTGGCTCTAAGACGGCTCTCAATGAGCTGTATACGGCCATAAGCAAACAAGAAAACGCTCATCCCGAGGCGGCGCTCCTAGTGGCCGGGGACTTTAATGCAGGGAAACTTAAATCAGTTTTTACCTCATTTCTACCAGCATGTTAAATGTGTAACCAGAGGGGAAAAAAACTCTGGACCACCTTTACTACACACACAGAGATGCATACAAAGCTCTCCCTCCATTTCGCAGACCTGATCATAATTCTATCCTCCTGATTCCTGCTTATAAGCAAAAATTAAAGCAGGAAGCACCAGTGACTCGGTCAATAAAAAAAGTGGTCAGATGAAGCAGATGCTAAACTACAGGACTGTTCGCTATCACAGACTGGAATATGTTCTGGGATTCCTCCGATGGCATTGAGGAGTACACCACATCAGTCACTAGCTTCATCAATAAGTGCATCGATGACGTCGTCCCCACAGTGACTGTACGTACATACCCCAACCAGAAGCCATGGATTACAGGCAACATCTGCACTGAGCTAAAGGCAAGAGCTGCCGCTTTCAAGGAGCGGACTCTAAACTGGAAGCTTATAAGAAATCCCACTATGGCCTCAGACAAACCGTCAAACAGGCAAAGTGTCAATAGCAGACTAAGATTGAATCGTACTACACCGGCTCCGACGCTCGTCGGATGTGGCAGGGCCTGCAAACTGTTACAGACTATAAAGGGAAGCACAGTCGCGAGCTATCCAGTGATACGAGCCTACCAGACAAGCTAAATTACTCAAATTACTCACTTCGAGGAAAGTAACACTGAAACATGTGCGGTAAACCGTTGGGTTGAGCAGAGATTGACAGCTTTAGTCCACAGAACAACTTTACTAAGACGGAAAATAAATACATCAAAGAAATCACTTTGGTTTTGCTCGGTCTTTCTTCTCTCTCTTAACTGGCGGTCCTTCTCTACTTTACTAAGACGGAAAATAAATACATCAAAGAAATCACTTGGGTTTTGCTCGGTCTTTCTTCTCTCTCTTAACTGGCGGTCCTTCTCTACTTTACTAAGACGGAAAATAAATACATCAAAGATATCACTTCGGTTTGGCGCGGTCCTTCTCTAATTGTGCTTGGTGTCGGGCTCTCCCCGTTCTCTCCAGCGGTGTGCCATCGTTCTCCTTTTATTTGGCCTCCATGGCTGGTTGGCCCTTTCCTCTAATTACCTCCACTTAGCTGTCCGTGTCGGGGTGTCCAGTTCCCGTATCCCCAGCAGAGGGAGCCAACGTCGCCTCACGTACCTCCCCTCTATTACCATCCCCCAGCTAGATCTCCTGGGACATGCATGAGAGCACCAGCTGTTCTGGACGACTGTGTGATCACACTGTCCGCAGCCGATGTGAGTAAGACCTTTAAACAGGTCAACATGCGCAAGGCCGCAGGGCCAAACGAAATTACCAGGACGCGTACTCAGCGCATGTGCTGACCAACTGGCAAGTGTCTTCACTGACATTTTCAACCCTGTCCCAGTCTGTAATACCTATGTGTTTCAAGCAGACCACCATAGTGCCCAAGAACACCATGGTAACCTGTCTAAATTACTATCACATCTGTAGCCATGAAATGCTTTGAAAGGCTGGTCATGGCTCTCATCAAGACCATTATCCCAGAAACCCTAGACCCACTCCAATTTGCATACCGCCCCAACAGATCCACAGATTATGGAATCTCTATTGCACTCCACACTGCCCTTTCCCACTTCGACTTAAGGAACACCTGTGTGAGAATGCTATTCATTGATTACAGCTCAGCGTTCAACACCATAGTGCCCACAAAGCTAAGGACCCTGGAACTAAACACCTCCCTCTGCAACTGGTTCCTGAAGAGCTGCCCCCAGGTGGTAAGGGTAGGCAACGGGGGCCTTCAGGGGTGCGTGCTAAGTCCCCTCCTATACTCCCTATTCACCCACAACTGCGTGACCAATCATGGTCCAAACACACCAACACATTTGTGAAGAGGGCACCACAGGAGGCTTTGGCCCTCTGATCAGTGAAGGGTACAGAAACCCAGCCTAAAACCCCAAACAGCAAACAACTGGTACTCCTGGAATTTAGCATGGCCAGGTGGACTGGGGACAGCAAGGAGTACTGGTACTCCTTTTATATAGCCTTGTTATTGTTTTGATTCTGTTACTATTTTGTTTTTTTTATTTAGCAAATATTTGTCTTATTAACTCTGCAATGTTGGGAATGGGCTTCATAGTGAAATTAAGCATTTCACTATGAAGTCTACACCTGTTGTATTTGGCCCATGTGACTGACCAAATTTGATTTGATTTGAATTTGTTGTAGATATTTCTTGAGAAATTAAATCTGTTTTTCAATTTACACAAAGAACTCCTGCAAAGCCACCACACACACCAGATGACTTGTTTGTCTGAGTGTCTGTGTATTTGTGTGACATTCCTTTCCTTTTCAATAGGGGGCACTGTGGCACTGTTGCTCCAGCGAGTCGACTTCAATATCCTTTAGTCTTTAAACTTCCCATGAAGGGCAACTGCACTAAAGGGACTGACTTCAATACATCGTTGTTCTACTGAGAAGAGAAGCAGTAAGAATAGCAAAACAATAGACGGAACATTGTGAGTGAAATGTGATTGAGGTGTTTTTCATGTTTCTTTTGCGGTCTCCTAGGAGTTGTTATTATGTGTGGATAATCCTGACAGATGAGCCCTCATCATCCATTAACAACCCCTGTGTGTTCACTGTGGGGTAATAAGGCATTAATGGATGGCTGGCCTGCCGTAAATACCAGCAAGGCTCACCTGAACACACAACACCTCAGTATAGCTCCAACCTGCAGTTTCTGCCGACTGCAGCTACCAGAAACCAACCCGATAAGATACACCACGCCACTAGGCTATTCGCACCTGTTATTCATCCTTCCCTTCTCCTAATGCCATGCTGATGGCATCATCCCGATAAGATACACCACGCCACTAGGCTATTAGCACCTGTTATTCATCCTTCCCTTCTCCTAATGGCATGCTGACAGTTACAGCTACTATGTTCTGTCCGTTATTCATGCCAGCCTAATGGCATGTGACAGTTACAGTTTGTTCTGGTATGAGAGAGAGAGAGAGAGAGAGAGAGAGAGAGAGAGAGAGAGAGAGAGAGAGAGAGAGAGAGAGAGAGAGAGAGAGAGAGAGAGAGAGAGAGAGAGAGAGAGAGAGAGAGAGAGAGAGAGAGAGAGAGAGAGAGAGAGAGAGAGAGAGAGAGAGAGAGAGAGAGAGAGAGAGAGAGACAGAGAGACAGAGAGAGAGACAGAGAGAGAGAGAGAGAGAGAGAGAGAGAGAGAGAGAGAGAGAGAGAGAGAGAGAGAGAGAGAGAGAGAGAGAGAGAGAGAGAGAGAGAGAGAGAGAGAGAGAGAGAGAGAGAGAACACACACAGACCGGTTACTCTGCAGTAAGAGGGAGGGTGGAGGGAGAGGGAGGATACTGGGTTTGATGCCAGGGGAGACAGACAGGTTACTCTGGGTTGTCATGGAGAGGGCAGGCAGACCGGCTGGCTGGGGGAATATGAAACATGTTTTTCATAGGCTGTGTAGGACTAAGAATGGCTACTCTATTTCTCTTTCCGTCCCTCTCTGTTCTCTTTCTCTCTGTCTGTCCTTCCTCTCTGTTCTCTCTCCCTCCATCTCTCCTCCCTCTCTGTTCTCTCCTTCATCTCTCCTCCCTCTGTTCTCTCTCCCTCCATCTCTCCTCCCTCTCTGTTCTCTCTCCCTCCCTCCATCTCTCCTCCCTCTCTGTTCTCTCTCCCTCCCTCTGTTCTCTCTCCCTCCATCTCTCCTCCCTCTCTGTTCTCTCTCTCTCCATCTCTCCCTCCATCTCTCTGTTCTCTCTCTCTCCCTCCTTCACCTCTCCTCCCTATCTGTTCTCTCCCTCCATCTCTCCTTCACCTCTCCTCCCTCTCTGTTCTCTCTCCATCTCTCCATTTCTCCATCCCTCTCTGTCATCTCTCTTTCCCTCCATCTCTCCTTCACCTCTCCTCCCTCTCTGTTTTCTCTCCATCTCTCCCTCCATCTATCTGTTCTCTCTCTCTCCCTCCATCTCTCCTTCATCTCTCCATCCCTCTCTGATCTCTTTCTTGATGTCTCTCCTTCATCTCTCCTTCATCTCTCCTCCATCTCTCTTCTCTCCAGCAGTTCAGTGATTTAATTTCCCATCAGGCTGTTTCAGACTCAGATTCACAGCTGAAAAGAGAGGGGGGGGGGACAGAAAACTCCATTCCAAGGCACGTCCTAAAAATAAAGCCTTACTGTACGTGCTCAGAGTACCAACTTCCTCTCAGTAACAGATGACCCATTTTTCCATCTCAAGCACTCTAAGGGATGGAAACAGACTGCAGAGGAGCCTATCACGTGAATGTAGATCAGGAAACAGACTGCAGAGGAGCCTATCACGTGAATGTAGATCAGGAAACAGACTGCAGAGGAGCCTATCACGTGAATGTAGATCAGGAAACAGACTGCAGAGGAGCCTATCACATGAATGTAGAGCAGGATACAGACTGCAGGGGAGCCTATCACGTGAATGTAGATCAGGAAACAGACTGCAGAGGAGCCTATCACGTGAATGTAGATCAGGATACAGACTGGAGGGGAGCCTATCACGTGAATGTAGAGCAGGATACAGACTGCAGGGGAGCCTATCACGTGAATGTAGAGCAGGATACAGACTGCAGGGGAGCCTATCACGTGAATGTAGAGCAGGATACAGACTGCAGGGGAGCCTATCACGTGAATGTAGAGCAGGATACAGACTGCAGGGGAGCCTATCACGTGAATGTAGAGCAGGATACAGACTGCAGGGGAGCCTATCACGTGAATGTAGAGCAGGATACAGACTGCAGGGGAGCCTATCACGTGAATGTAGAGCAGGATACAGACTGCAGGGGAGCCTATCACGTGAATGTAGAGCAGGATACAGACTGCAGGGGAGCCTATCATGTGAATGTAGAGCAGGATACAGACTGCAGGGCTGACAGTATATAGGGGTAGGGTAGGCTAACATTATATAGGGTAGGGTAGAGCTGACAGTATATAGGGTATGGTAGGGTTCACAGTATATAGGGTAGAGTTGACAGTGTTTAGGGTAGGGTGAGTTGACTGTATATAGGGTAGGGTGAGTTGACTGTATATAGGGTAGGGTAGGTATGACAGTATATAGGGTAGGGTAGGCTGACTGTATATATGGTAGGGATGGCAGTATATAGGGGTGGGCTGACAGTATTTAGGGTAGACCTGACAGTATGTAGGGTAGGGATGACACTATATAGGGTAGACTGACAGAATATATGGTAGGGATGACAGTATATAGGGTAGGGATGACAGTGTATATGGTAGGGATGACACTATATAGGGTAGGGTAGACTGACAGTATATAGGGTAGGGTGAGTTGACTGTATATAGGGTAGGGTAGGGTTGACAGTATATAGGGTAGGGCTGACAGTATATAGGGTAGGGCTGACAGTATATAGGGTAGGGCTGACAGTATATAGGGGAGGGCTGACAGTATATAGGGTAGACTGACAGTATATAGGGTAGAGCTGACACTATATAGAGTAGACTGACAGTATATAGGGTAGGGCTGACAGTATATATGTTAGAGCTGACAGTATATAGGGTAGGGCTGACAGTATATAGGTTAGAGCTGACAGTATATAGGGTAGGGTACGGCTGACAGTATATAGGGTAGAGATGACAGTGTATATGGTAGGGATGACAGTGTATATGGTAGGGATGACACTATATAGGGTAGACTGACTGTATATAGGGTAGGGTAGGGTTGACAGTATATAGGGTAGGGTAGGTATGACAGTATATAGGGTAGGGTAGGCTGACTATATATGGTAGGGATGGCAGTATATAGGGGTGGGCTGACAGTATTTAGGGTAGACCTGACAGTATGTAGGGTAGGTTAGTGCTGACAGTATATAGGGTAGGGATGACAGTATATAGGGTAGGGCTGACAGTATATAGGGGAGGGCTGACAGTATATAGGGTAGACTGACAGTATATAGGGTAGGGCTGACACTATATAGGGTAGACTGACAGTATATAGGGTAGACTGACAGTATATAGGGTAGGGCTGACAGTATATAGGGTAGGGATGACAGTATATATGGTAGGGCTGACAGTATATAGGTTAGAGCTGACAGTATATAGGGTAGGGCTGACAGTATATAGGTTAGAGCTGACAGTATATAGGGTAGGGTATGGCTGACAGTATATAGGGTAGGGATGACAGTGTATATGGTAGGGTACGGCTGACAGTATATAGGGTAGGGTACGGCTGACAGTATATAGGGTAGGGTAGACTGACAGTATGTAGGGTAGGGTAGGCTGACAGTATGTGGGGTAGAGTCGGCTGACAGTATGTAGGGTAGAGTAGGCTGACAGTATGTAGGGTAGGGTAGACTGACAGTATACAGGGTAGGGTAGAATGACAGTTTATAGGGTAGGGTAGGGTTGAAAGTATGTAGGGTAGGGTAGGCTGACAGTATATAGGGTAGGGTAGACTGACAGCATGTAGGGTAGGGTAGGCTGCCAGTATGTAGGGTAGGGTAGGGTAGGCTGACAGTATATAGGGTAGGGTAGGCTGACAGTATATAGGGTATAGTAGAGTTGACAGTATATAGGATAGGGTATGGCTGACAGTATATTGTGCAGGGTAGGGTAGACTGACAGTATATAGGGTAGGGTAGGCTGACAGTATATGGGGTAGGGTACGGCTGACAGTATATAGGGTAGGGTAAGGCTGACAGTATATAGGGTAGGGATGACAGTGTATAGGGTAGGGTACGGCTGACAGTATATAGGGTACGGCTGACAGTATATAGGGTAGGGTTACGGCTGACAGTATATAGGGTAGGGATGACAGTGTATAGGGTAGGGTACGGCTGACAGTATATAGGGTAGGGATGACAGTGTATATGGTAGGGCTGACACGATATAGGGTAGACTGACAGTATATAGGGTAGGGATGACAGTGTATAGGGTAGGGTACGGCTGACAGTATATTGTGTAGGGCTGACAGTATATAGGGTAGGGATGACAGTGTATAGGGTAGGGCTGACAATATATCACGGAGAGCTGACAGTATATATGGTAGGGTTGACAGTATATAAGGTAGGTTAACAATATATAGTGTAGGGTGAGGATAACAGTATATAGTGTAGGGTAATGCTGACGGTATATAGGGTATGGTAAGCCTGTCAGTTTATAGGGTAGAGATGACAGTATATAGTGTAGGGTAATGCTGACGGTATATAGGGTGGGGTTGACAGTGTATAGGGTAGGATAATAGTATATAGTGTAGGCTGAGGATAACAGTATATCGTGTAGGGTAATGCTGACAGTCTATAGGGTATGGTAAGACTGTCAGTTTATAGGGTAGGGATGACAGTATCTAGGGTAGGGGGGACTGACAGTATACAGGGTAGGGTAAGACTGACTGTTTATAAGGTAGGGTAGTGTTGACAGTATGTAGGGTATAGTTGGGTTGACAGTATATAGTGTAGGGTAAGGCTGACAGTTTATGGGGTAGGGTAAGGCTGACTGTATATAGGGTATGGTAGGGTTGATAGTATATAGGGTATGGTAGGGTTGACAGTATATAGGGTAGGGTAGACTGACAGTATGTAGGGTAGGGTAGGCTGACAGTATGTGGGGTAGAGTCGGCTGACAGTATGTAGGGTAGAGTAGGCTGACAGTATACAGGGTAGGGTAGACTGACAGTTTATAGGGTAGGGTAGGGTTGAAAGAATGTAGGGTAGGGTAGGCTGACAGTATATAGGGTAGGGTAGACTGACAGTATATAGGGTAGGGTAGGCTGACAGTTTATATGGTAGGGTAGGGTTGAAAGTATGTAGGGTAGGGTGGGCTGACATTATATAGGGTAGGGTAGACTGACAGCATGTAGGGTAGGGTAGGCTGCCAGTATGTAGGGTAGGGTAGGGTAGGCTGACAGTATATAGGGTAGGGTAGGCTGACAGTATATAGGGTATAGTAGAGTTGACAGTATATAGGGTAGGGTATGGCTGACAGTATATTGTGCAGGGTAGGGTAGACTGACAGTATATAGGGTAGGGTAGGCTGACAGTATATAGGGTAGTGTAGGGCTGACCATATATAGGGTAGGGTAGGGCGGACAGTATATAGGGTAATGTGGGGCTGACAGTATATAGGGTAGGATAGGGTTGAAAGTATGTAGGGTAGGGTAGGCTGACAGTATATAGGGTAGGATAGGGTTGAAAGTATGTAGGGTAGGGTAGGGCTGACAGTATATAGGGTAGGGTAGGGCTGACAGTATATTGTGTAGGGCTGACAGTATATAGGGTAGGGTAGGGATGACAGTATATAGTGTAGTTTAGACTAACAGTATATAGGGTAGGGTAGGGCTGACCATATGTAGGGTAGGGTAGGGCTGACAGTATATAGGGTAGGGTAGGGCTGACCATATATAGGGTAGGGTAGGACTGACAGTATATAGGGTAGGGTAGGGCTGACAGTATATAGTGTAGTTTAGACTAACAGTATATAGGGTAGGGTAGGACTGACAGTATATAGGGTAGGGTAGGGGTGACAGTATATAGGGTAGGGTAGGGCTGACAGTATATAGTTTAGTTTAGACTAACAGTATATAGGGTAGGGTAGGACTGACAGTATATAGGGTAGGGTACGGCTGACAGTATATAGGGTAGGGCTGACAGTATATAGTGTAGTTTAGACTAACAGTATATGGGGTAGGGTAGGGCTGACCATATATTGGGTAGGGTAGGGCTGACAGTATATAGTGTAGTTTAGACTAACAGTATATAGGGTAGGGTAGAGCTGACCATATATTGGGTAGGGTACGGCTGACAGTGTATAGTGTAGTTTAGACTAACAGTATATAGGGTAGGGTAGGGCTGACCATATATTGGGTAGGGTAGGGCTGACAGTATATAGGGTAGTGTAGGGCTGACCATATATAGGGTAGGGTAGGGCGGCCAGTATATAGGGTAATGTGGGGCTGACAGTATATAGGGTAGGATAGGGTTGAAAGTATGTAGGGTAGGGTAGGCTGACAGTATATAGGGTAGGATAGGGTTGAAAGTATGTAGGGTAGGGTAGGGCTGACAGTATATAGGGTAGGGTAGGGCTGACAGTATATTGTGTAGGGCTGACAGTATATAGGGTAGGGTAGGGATGACAGTATATAGTGTAGTTTAGACTAACAGTATATAGGGTAGGGTAGGGCAGGGCTGACCATATGTAGGGTAGGGTAGGGCTGACAGTATATAGGGTAGGGTAGGGCTGACCATATATAGGGTAGGGTAGGACTGACAGTATATAGGACTGACTGCTCTATTTTCCGGCTACCCGGATAAAGCACTAAATAAACTTCAGTTAGTGCTAAATACGGCTGCTAGAATCCTGACTAGAACCAAAAAATTTGATCATATTACTCCAGTGCTAGCCTCTCTACACTGGCTTCCTGTCAAAGCAAGGGCTGATTTCAAGGTTTTACTGCTAACCTACAAAGCATTACATGGGCTTGCTCCTACCTACCTCTCTGATTTGGTCCTGCCGTACATACCTACACGTACGCTACGGTCACAAGACGCAGGCCTCCTAATTGTCCCTAGAATTTCTAAGCAAACAGCTGGAGGCAGGGCTTTCTCCTATAGAGCTCCATTTTTATGGAACGGTCTGCCTACCCATGTCAGAGACGCAAACTCGGTCTCAACCTTTAAGTCTTTACTGAAGACTCATCTCTTCAGTGGGTCATATGATTGAGTGTAGTCTGGCCCAGGAGTGGGAAGGTGAACGGAAAGACTCTGGAGCAACGAACCGCCCTTGCTGTCTCTGCCTGGCCGGTTCCCCTTTTTCCACTGGGATTCTCTGCCTCTAACCCTGTTACGGGGGCTGAGTCACTGGCTTGCTGGGGCTCTCTCGTGCCGTCCCTGGGGGTGCGTCACCTGGGTGGGTTGATTCACTGTTGTGGTCGGCCTGTCTGGGTCCCCCCCCTTGGGTTGTACCGTGTCGGAGATCTTTGTGGGCTATACTCGGCCTTGTCTCAGGATGGTAAGTTGGTGGTTGAAGATTTCCCTCTAGTGGTGTGGGGGCTGTGCTTTGGCAAAGTGGGTGGGGTTATATCCTTCCTGTTTGGCCCTGTCCGGGGTGTCCTCGGATGGGGCCACAGTGTCTCCTGACCCCTCCTGTCTCAGCCTCCAGTATTTATGCTGCAGTAGTTTATGTGTCGGGGGGCTAGGGTCAGTTTGTTTATCTGGAGTACTTCTCCTGTCCTATTCGGTGTCCTGTGTAAATCTAAGTGTGCGTTCTCTAATTCTCTCCTTCTCTCTTTCTTTCTCTCTCTCGGAGGACCTGAGCCCTAGGACCATGCCCCAGGACTACCTGACATGATGACTCCTTGCTGTCCCCAGTCCACCTGGCCATGCTGCTGCTCCAGTTTCAACTGGCCTGGGCCCTAGGACCATGTCCCAGGACTACCTGACATGAGGACTCCTTGCTGTCCCCAGTCCACCTGGCCATGCTCCTGCTCCAGTTTCAACTGTTCTGCCTTACTATTATTCAACCATGCTGGTCATTTATGAACATTTGAACATCTTGGCCACGTTCTGTTATAATCTCCACCCGGCACAGCCAGAAGAGGACTGGCCACCCCACATATGCTCTCTCTAATTCTCTCTTTCTTTCTCTCTCTCGGAGGACCTGAGCCCTAGGACCGTGCCCCAGGACTACCTGACATGATGGCTCCTTGCTGTCCCCAGTCCACCTGACTGTGCTGCTGCTCCAGTTTCAACTGTTCTGCCTTATTATTATTTGACCATGCTGGTCATTTATGAACATTTGAACATCTTGGTCATGTTCTGTTATAATCTCTACCCGGCACAGCCAGAAGAGGACTGGCCACCCCACATAGCCCGGTTCCTCTCTAGGTTTCTTCCTAGGTTTTGGCCTTTCTAGGGAGTTTTTCCTAGCCACCGTGCTTTTACACCTGCATTGTTTGCTGTTTGGGGTTTTAGGCTGGGTTTCTGTACAGCACTTTGAGATATCAGCTGATGTACGAAGGGCTATATAAATAAATTTGATTTGATTTGATTTGATATAGGGTAGGGTAGGCAGACAGTATATAGGGTAGGCTGACAGTATGTAGGGTAGGGTGGAGCTGAGAGTTGATGGTGTAGTTTAGACTGACAGTATATAGGGTAGGCTGACAGTATATAGGGTAGGGTAGGGTATGGCTGACAGTATATTGTGTAGGGTAGGGTAGACTGACAGTATAAAGGGTAGGGTAGACTGACAGTATATAGGGTATGGTAGGGTTGACAGTATATAGGGTAGGGTAGGGCTGACAGTATATTGTGTAGGGCTGACAGTATATAGGGTAGGGTAGGCAGACAGTATATAGGGTAGGCTGACAGTATGTAGGGTAGGGTGGAGCTGAGAGTTGATGGTGTAGTTTAGACTGACAGTATATAGGGTAGGCTGACAGTATATAGGGTAGGGTAGGGTATGGCTGACAGTATATTGTGTAGGGTAGGGTAGACTGACAGTATATAGGGTAGGGTAGACTGACAGTATATAGGGTATGGTAGGGTTGACAGTATATAGGGTAGGGTAGGGATGACAGTGTATAGGGTAGAGCTGACAATATATCACGGAGAGCTGACAGTATATAGGGTAGGGTAAGGCTGACAGTATATAGGGTAGGGTTGACAGTATAGTGTAGGGTGAGCATAACAGTATATAGTGTAGGGTAGGGTACACTGACAGTATATAGGGTAGGGTAGGCTGACAGTATATAGGGTATGGTAGGGTTGACAGTATATAGGGTAGGGTAGGGCTGACAGTATATTGTGTAGGGCTGATAGTATGTAGGGGAGGGATGACAGTGTATAGGGTAGAGCTGACAACATATCAGGGAGAGCTGACAGTATATAGGGTAGGGTAAGGCTGACAGTATATAGGGTAGGGTTGACAGTATATAGGGTAGGTTAACAGTATATAGTGTAGGGTGAGCATAACAGTATATAGTGTAGGGTAATGCTGACAGTATATAGGGTATGGTAAGACTGTCAGTTTATAGGGTAGTGTAATGCTGACAGTATATAGGGTAGGGCAGGCTGACAGTATATAGGGTAGGGTAGGGATGACAGTATATAGGGTAGTTTAGACTAACAGTATATAGGGTAGGGCTGACCATATATTGGGTAGGGTAGGGCTAACAGTATATAGGGTAGGGTAGGGCTGACCATATATTGGGTAGGGTAGGGCTGACAGTATATAGGGTAGGGTAGGGTAGGGCTGACCATATATTGGGTAGGGTAGGGCTGACAGTATATATAGGGTAGGGTGGGCTGACATTATATAGGGTAGGATAGGGCTGACAGTATAGAGGGTAGTGTAGGGCGGACAGTATATAGGGTAATGTGGGGCTGACAGTATAGAGGGTAGGGTGGAGCTGACAGTTGATAGTGTAGTTTAGACTGACAGTATATAGGGTAGGGTAGGGCTGACAGTATATAGGGTAGGGTAGCGCTGACAGTATATAGTTTAGTTTAGACTAACAGTATATAGGGTAGGGTAGGGCTGACCATATATTGGGTAGGGTAGGGCTGACAGTATATAGGGTAGGGTAGGGCTGACCATATATAGGGTAGGGTAGGGCTGACATTATGTAGGGTAGGATAGGGCTGACAGTATATAGGGTAGTGTAGGGCAGACAGTATATAGGGTAATGTGGGGCTGACAGTATATGTGGTAGGATAGGGTTGAAAGTATGTAGGGTAGGGTAGGCTGACAGTATATAGGGTAGGATAGGGTTGAAAGTATGTGGGGTAGGGTAGGCTGACAGTATATTGTGTAGGGCTGACAGTATATAGGGTAGGGTACGGCTGACAGTATATAGTGTAGCTTAGACTAACAGTATATAGGGTAGGGTAGGGCTGACAGTATATTGTGTAGGGCTGACAGTATATAGGGTAGGGTACGGCTGACAGTATATAGTGTAGCTTAGACTAACAGTATATAGGGTAGGGTAGGGCTGACCATATATAGGGTAGGGTAGGGCTGACAGTATATAGGGTAGTGTAGGGCTGACCATATATAGGGTAGGGTAGGACTGACAGTATATAGGGTAGGGTACGGCTGACAGTATGTAGGGTAGGGTGGAGCTGACAGTTGATAGTTTAGTTTAGACTAACAGTATATAGGGTAGGGTAGGGCTGACAGTATATAGGGTACGGTAGGGCTGACAGTATATAGGGTAGTTTAGACTAACAGTATATAGGGTAGGGTAGGGCTGACAGTATATAGGGTACGGTATGGCTGACATTTCGCTCCGCAGGTAGTATAACTTTTTCATTACATTTCATTATAGTACAACGGTTTGATTTGTCTAATCTTAGCAATTTCTTCTTAGCTAGCTACAGCCGTCTTTGTATCAAAGATAATTGCGTAATTATCGTATTTCGTCGTCCTAACGTAGTCTTCACTGCTCTGCCCAGCAGCTAGCCAGCTAGCAAACGTCCACCGATTAGCAGCACTGTAGAAACTATTACACTCAACTGAACGACTTGATTAGTGTAGTGTTAGCTAGCTACATAGCTGTCTTTGCTGTCTTCGTATCCAAGATAATTGTGTAGTTTAGAGTGTGTAGTCTTAGAGTGATTATCTTAATTTACCGAGGTTAGCTAGCCAGCTATTTGTCGTCCTTAACGTAGGAGACACTGCTAGCTAGCCAACAGCTAGCCAACGTCTTCCGAATAGAACTCAACAACCCGGTCGCATTCCGCTTCGCTCCACAGGTAGTATCACATTTTCAGTTCATTTCATTACAGTACAACGGTTTGATTTGTTTAATCGTAGCTAGCTACATAGCTAGCTACATAGCCGTCTTTGTATCAAAGATAATTGTGTAGTCTAGAGCGATTTTCTAGGTTAGCTAGCCAGCTATTGTCGTTCTTTTAACGCAACGTAACGTAATCAACACTGCTAGCTAGCCAGCTAGCCCCCGAATAGCAGCACTGTAGAAACTATTACACTCAACGGAACGACTTGACTAGTGTAGTGTCAACAACGCAGCCACTGCCAGCTAGCCTACAAAGTCAACAACGCAGCCACTGCCAGCTAGCCTACTTCAGCAGTACTGTATCATTTTAATCATTTTAGTCAATAAGATTCTTGCTACGTAAGCTTAACTTTCTGAACATTCGAGACGTGTAGTCCACTTGTCATTCCAATCTCCTTTGCATTAGCGTAGCCTCTTCTGTAGCCTGTCAACTATGTGTCTGTCTATCCCTGTTCTCTCCTCTCTGCACAGACCATACAAACGCTCCACACCGCGTGGCTGCGGCCACCCTAATCTGGTGGTCCCAGCGCGCACGACCCACGTGGAGTTCCAGGTCTCCGGTAGCCTCTGGAACTGCCGATCTGCGGCCAACAAGGCAGAGTTCATCTCAGCCTATGTCTCCCTCCAGTCCCTCGACTTCTTGGCACTGACGGAAACATGGATCACCACAGATAACACTGCCACTCCTACTGCTCTCTCTTCGTCCGCCCACGTGTTCTCGCACACCCCGAGAGCTTCTGGTCAGCGGGGTGGTGGCTCCGGGATCCTCATCTCTCCCAAGTGGTCATTCTCTCTTTCTCCCCTTACCCATCTGTCTATCGCCTCCTTTGAATTCCATGCTGTCACAGTTACCAGCCCTTTCAAGCTTAACATCCTTATCATTTATCGCCCTCCAGGTTCCCTCGGAGAGTTCATCAATGAGCTTGATGCCTTGATAAGCTCCTTTCCTGAGGACGGCTCACCTCTCACAGTTCTGGGCGACTTTAACCTCCCCACGTCTACCTTTGACTCATTCCTCTCTGCCTCATTCTTTCCACTCCTCTCCTCTTTTGACCTCACCCTCTCACCTTCCCCCCCTACTCACAAGGCAGGCAATACGCTCGACCTCATCTTTACTAGATGCTGTTCTTCCACTAACCTCATTGCAACTCCCCTCCAAGTCTCCGACCACTACCTTGTATCCTTTTCCCTCTCGCTCTCATCCAACACTTCTCACACTGCCCCTACTCGGATGGTATCGCGCCGTCCCAACCTTCGCTCTCTCTCCCCAGCTACTCTCTCCTCTTCCATCCTATCATCTCTTCCCTCTGCTCAAACCTTCTCCAACCTATCTCCTGATTCTGCCTCCTCAACCCTCCTCTCCTCCCTTTCTGCATCCTTTGACTCTCTATGCCCCCTATCCTCCAGGCCGGCTCGGTCCTCCCCTCCCGCTCCGTGGCTCGACGACTCATTGCGAGCTCACAGAACAGGGCTCCGGGCAGCCGAGCGGAAATGGAGGAAAACTCGCCTCCCTGCGGACCTGGCATCCTTTCGCTCCCTCCTCTCTACATTTTCCTCTTCTGTCTCTGCTGCTAAAGCCACTTTCTACCACTCTAAATTCCAAGCTTCTGCCTCTAACCCTAGGAAGCTCTTTGCCACCTTCTCTTCCCTCCTGAATCCTCCTCCCCCTCCCCCCTCCTCCCTCTCTGCAGATGAATTCGTCAACCATTTTGAAAAGAAGGTCGACGACATCCGATCCGATCCTCGTTTGCTAAGTCAAACGACACCGCTGGTTCTGCTCACACTGCCCTACCCTGTGCTCTGACCTCTTTCTCCCTCTCTCTCCAGATGAAATCTCGCGTCTTGTGACGGCCGGCCGCCCAACAACCTGCCCGCTTGACCCTATCCCCTCCTCTCTTCTCCAGACCATTTCCGGAGACCTTCTCCCTTACCTCACCTCGCTCATCAACTCATCCCTGACCGTTGGCTACGTCCCTTCCATCTTCAAGAGAGCGAGAGTTGCACCCCTTCTGAAAAAACCTACACTCGATCCCTCCGATGTCAACAACTACAGACCAGTATCCCTTCTTTCTTTTCTCTCCAAAACTCTTGAACGTGCCGTCCTTGGCCAGCTCTCCCGCTATCTCTCTCAGAATGACCTTCTTGATCCAAATCAGTCAGGTTTCAAGACTAGTCATTCAACTGAGACTGCTCTCCTCTGTATCACGGAGGTGCTCCGCACCGCTAAAGCTAACTCTTTCTCCTCTGCTCTCATCCTTCTAGACCTATCGGCTGCCTTCGATACTGTGAACCATCAGATCCTCCTCTCCACCCTCTCCGAGTTGGGCATCTCCGGCGCGGCCCACGCTTGGATTGCGTCCTACCTGACAGGTCGCTCCTACCAGGTGGCGTGGCGAGAATCTGTCTCCTCACCACGCGCTCTCACCACTGGTGTCCCCCAGGGCTCTGTTCTAGGCCCTCTCCTATTCTCGCTATACACCAAGTCACTTGGCTCTGTCATAACCTCACATGGTCTCTCCTATCATTGCTATGCAGACGACACACAATTAATCTTCTCCTTTCCCCCTTCTGATGACCAGGTGGAGAATCGCATCTCTGCATGTCTGGCAGACATATCAGTGTGGATGACGGAACACCACCTCAAGCTGAACCTCGGCAAGACGGAGCTGCTCTTCCTCCCGGGAAGGACTGCCCGTTCCATGATCTCGCCATCACGGTTGACAACTCCATTGTGTCCTCCTCCCAGAGCGCTAAGAACCTTGGCGTGATCCTGGACAACACCCTGTCGTTCTCAACTAACATCAAAGCGGTGGCCCGTTCCTGTAGGTTCATGCTCTACAACATCCGCAGAGTACGACCCTGCCTCACACAGGAAGCGGCGCAGGTCCTAATCCAGGCACTTGTCATCTCCCGTCTGGATTACTGCAACTCGCTGTTGGCTGGGCTCCCTGCCTGTGCCATTAAACCCCTACAACTCATCCAGAACGCCGCAGCCCGTCTGGTGTTCAACCTTCCCAAGTTCTCTCACGTCACCCCGCTCCTCCGCTCTCTCCACTGGCTTCCAGTTGAAGCTCGCATCCGCTACAAGACCATGGTGCTTACCTACGGAGCTGTGAGGGGAACGGCACCTCAGTACCTCCAGGCTCTGATCAGGCCCTACACCCAAACAAGGGCACTGCGTTCATCCACCTCTGGCTTGCTCGCCTCCCTACCACTGAGGAAGTACAGTTCCCGCTCAGCCCAGTCAAAACTGTTCGCTGCTCTGGCCCCCCAATGGTGGAACAAACTCCCTCACGATGCCAGGACAGCGGAGTCAATCACCACCTTCCGGAGACACCTGAAACCCCACCTCTTTAAGGAATACCTAGGATAGGATAAGTAATCCTTCTCACCCCCCCCTTTAAGATTTAGATGCACTATTGTAAAGTGACTGTTCCACTGGATGTCATAAGGTGAATGCACCAATTTGTAAGTCGCTCTGGATAAGAGCGTCTGCTAAATGACTTAAATGTAAATGTAATATAGGGTAGGGTAGGGCTGACAGTATATAGTGTAGTTTAGACTAACAGTATATAGGGTAGGGTAGGGCTGATAGTATATAGGGTAGGGTAGGGCTTACATTATATAGGGTAGGATAGGGCTGACAGTATATAGGGTAATGTGGGGCTGACAGTATATAGGGTAGGATAGGGTTGAAAGTATGTAGGGTAGGGTAGGCTGACAGTATATAGGGTAGGATAGGGTTGAAAGTATGTAGGGTAGGGTTGGGCTGACAGTATATAGGGTAGGATAGGGTTGAAAGTATGTAGGGTAGGGTAGGCTGACACTAAATAGGTTTGGGCTGATAGTATGTAGGGTAGGGTAGGCTGACACTAAATAGGTTTGGGCTGATAGTATGTAGGGTAGGGTAGCCTGACACTAAATAGGTTTGGGCTGATAGTATGTAGGGTAGGGTAGGCTGACACTAAATAGGTTTGGGCTGATAGTATGTAGGGTAGGGATGACAGTATATAGGGTAGGGATGACCTGACAGAGCTTGAGAGGATCTACAGAGAAAAATGGGAGTAACTCCCCAAATACAGGTGTGCCAAGCTTGTAGCATCATACCCAAGAAGACTAGAGGCTGTAATCTCTGCCAAAGGTGCTTCAACAAAGTACTGAGTAAAGGGTCTGAATACTTATGTAAATGTGATATCTCAGTAGAAAAATATATACATTTGCAAATATGTAGATTGATGAGGGAAAAAAAACAATTGAATCAATTTTAGAATAAGGCTGAAGCGTAACAAAATGTGTAAATGCACTGTAAAATACACAAACCCAGTCACGGGGAGCACAAAATAAAACATCACATATCAAACAAAACAGTTACATTCCTCCACAAATTATCAATACATCGCCAGAACATCAAGATGAAATGTATTTATCATTTTGGTCCAGAAATACGGTGCTTTAAAACTAAAAGCAGATTTACCTAGCTGGGTGGAGACCCAAGAGTTAACCAATCCTGGTTAGGACCCCCAAGAGTTAACCAATCCTGTCAATAGGTTAGGAACCCCAAGAGTTAACCAATCCTGTGAACGGGTTAGGAACCCCAAGAGTTAACCAATCCTGTGAACAGGTTAGGAACCCCAAGAGTTAACCAAATCTGTCAACAGGTTAGGAACCCCAAGAGTTAACCAATCCTGTGCACGGGTTAGGAACCCCAAGAGTTAACCAATCCTGTGAACAGGTTAGGAACCCCAAGAGTTAACCAAATCTGTCAACAGGTTAGGAACCCCAAGAGTTAACCAATCCTGTGAACGGGTTAGGAACCCCAAGAGTTAACCAATCCTGTGAACGGGTTAGGAACCCCAAGAGTTAACCAATCCTGTGAACAGGCTAGGAACCCCAAGAGTTAACCAATCCTGTCAACAGGTTAGGAACCCCAAGAGTTAACCAATCCTGTCAACAGGTTAGGAACCCCAAGAGTTAACCAATCCTGTGAACAGGTTAGGAACCCGAAGAGTTAACCAATCCTGTCAACAGGTTAGGAACCCCAAGAGTTAACCAATCCTGTCAACAGGTTAGGAACCCCAAGAGTTAACCAATCCTGGTTAGGAACCCCAAGAGTTAACCAATCCTGGTTAGGAACCCCATGAGTTAACCAATCCTGGTTAGGAACCCCAAGAGTTAACCAATCCTGGTTAGGAACCCCAATAGTTAACCAATCCTGGTTAGGAACCCCAAGAGTTAACCAATCCTGGTTAGGAACCCCAAGAGTTAACCAATCCTGTGAACAGGTTAGGAACCCCAAGAGTTAACCAATCCTGTGAACAGGTTAGGAACCCCAAGAGTTAACCAATCCTGTGAACGGGTTAGGTAACTGAGGTGTTTATTCTTCAACAGCTTGTGCACCGGGGCCTCCCACTCCTCTTTCTATTCTGGTTAGAGACAGTTTGTGCTGTTCTGTGAAGGGAGTAGTACACAGCGTTGTACAAGTTCTGCAGTTTCTTGGCAATTTCTCACATGGAATAGCCTTCATTTCTCAGAACAAGAATAGACTGACGAGTTTCAGAAGAAAGTTCTTTGTTTCTGGCCATTTTGAGCCTGTAATCAAACCCACAAATGCTGATGCTCCAGATACTCAGCTAGTCTAAAGAAGGCTTCTTTGCTTCTTTAATAAGCACAACAGGTTTCAGCTGTGCTAACATAATTGCAAAAGGGTTTTCTAATGATAAATTAGCCTTTTAAAATGATAAACTTGGATTAGTTAACACAACATGCCATTGGAACACAGGAGTGATGGTTGCTGATAATGGGCCTCTGTACATGGATTAGATAACACAACGTGCCATTGGAACACAGGAGTGATGGTTGCTGATAATGGGCCTCTGTACTTGGATTAGCTAACACAACGTGCCATTGGAACACAGGAGTGATGGTTGCTGATAATGGGCCTCTGTACGTCTATGTATATATTCCATAAAAAAACAGAGGTTTCCAGCTACAATAGTCATTTTCAACATTAACAATGTCTACACTGTATTTCTGATCAATTTGATATTATTTTAACGGACAAAAATGTTGGCAACAAGGACATTTCTAAGTGACCCCAAACTTTTGGTTGGTAGTGTATATAGTGAGTTTTACCTTCATTACCTTCATTCCCATAGTATCCAGATGTTTCACACATTAAAATATATACATACTACTGTTCAAAAGTCTGGGGTCACTTAGAAATGTCCCAATTTTTTTGTCCATTAAAATAACCGGAGTTTAACCCTCTGTAGTAAACATATGACACAAAAGGAAGAGGCTGTTCTCTGCTCTCAGCCTGTCTGGGTATTATTATAGGAAGAGGCTGTGTCCTCTAGCTCTCAGCCTGTCTGGGTATTATTATAGGAAGAGGCTGTGTCCTCTAGCTCTCAGCCTGTCTGGGTATTATTATAGGAAGAGGCTGTGTCCTCTAGCTCTCAGCCTGTCTGGGTATTATTATAGGAAGAGGCTGTTCTCTGCTCTCAGCCTGTCTGGGTATTATTATAGGAAGAGGCTGTGTCCTCTAGCTCTCAGCCTGTCTGGGTATTATTATAGGAAGAGGCTGTTCTCTGCTCTCAGCCTGTCTGGGTATTATTATAGGAAAAGGCTGTGTCCTCTAGCTCTCAGCCTGTCTGGGTATTATTATAGGAAGAGGCTGTGTCCTCTAGCTCTCAGCCTGTCTGGGTATTATTATAGGAAGAGGCTGTGTCCTCTAGCTCTCAGCCTGTCTGGGTATTATTATAGGAAGAGGCTGTGTCCTCTAGCTCTCAGCCTGTCTGGGTATTATTATAGGAAGAGGCTGTGTCCTCTAGCTCTCAGCCTGTCTGGGTATTATTATAGGAAGAGGCTGTGTCCTCTAGCTCTCAGCCTGTCTGGGTATTATTATAGGAAGAGGCTGTGTCCTCTAGCTCTCAGCCTGTCTGGATATGATTATAGGAAGAGGCTGTGTCCTCTAGCTCTCAGCCTGTCTGGATATTATTATAGGAAGAGGCTGTGTCCTCTAGCTCTCAGCCTGTCTGGATATGATTATAGGAAGAGGCTGTGTCCTCTAGCTCTCAGCCTGTCTGGGTATTATTATAGGAAGAGGCTGTGTCCTCTAGCTCTCAGCCTGTCTGGGTATTATTATAGGAAGAGGCTGTGTCCTCTAGCTCTCAGCCTGTCTGGGTATTATTATAGGAAGAGGCTGTGTCCTCTAGCTCTCAGCCTGTCTGGGTATTATTATAGGAAGAGGCTGTTCTCTGCTCTCAGCCTGTCTGGGTATTATTATAGGAAGAGGCTGTTCTCTGCTCTCAGCCTGTCTGGATATTATTATAGGAAGAGGCTGTGTCCTCTAGCTCTCAGCCTGTCTGGGTATTATTATAGGAAGAGGCTGTGTCCTCTAGCTCTCAGCCTGTCTGGGTATTATTATAGGAAGAGGCTGTGTCCTCTAGCTCTCAGCCTGTCTGGGTATTATTATAGGAAGAGGCTGTGTCCTCTAGCTCTCAGCCTGTCTGGGTATTATTATAGGAAGAGGCTGTGTCCTCTAGCTCTCAGCCTGTCTGGGTATTATTATAGGAAGAGGCTGTGTTCTCTGCTCTCAGCCTGTCTGGATATGATTATAGGAAGAGGCTGTTCTCTGCTCTCAGCCTGTCTGGGTATTATTATAGGAAGAGGCTGTGTCCTCTAGCTCTCAGCCTGTCTGGGTATTATTATAGGAAGAGGCTGTGTCCTCTAGCTCTCAGCCTGTCTGGGTATTATTATAGGAAGAGGCTGTGTCCTCTAGCTCTCAGCCTGTCTGGGTATTATTATAGGAAGAGGCTGTGTCCTCTAGCTCTCAGCCTGTCTGGGTATTATTATAGGAAGAGGCTGTTCTCTGCTCTCAGCCTGTCTGGGTATTATTATAGGAAGAGGCTGTGTCCTCTAGCTCTCAGCCTGTCTGGGTATTATTATAGGAAGAGGCTGTGTCCTCTAGCTCTCAGCCTGTCTGGGTATTATTATAGGAAGAGGCTGTTCTCTGCTCTCAGCCTGTCTGGGTATTATTATAGGAAGAGGCTGTGTTCTCTGCTCTCAGCCTGTCTGGGTATTATTATAGGAAGAGGCTGTGTCCTCTAGCTCTCAGCCTGTCTGGGTATTATTATAGGAAGAGGCTGTGTCCTCTAGCTCTCAGCCTGTCTGGGTATTATTATAGGAAGAGGCTGTGTCCTCTAGCTCTCAGCCTGTCTGGGTATTATTATAGGAAGAGGCTGTGTCCTCTAGCTCTCAGCCTGTCTGGGTATTATTATAGGAAGAGGCTGTGTCTTCTAGCTCTCAGCCTGTCTGGGTATTATTATAGGAAGAGGCTGTTCTCTGCTCTCAGCCTGTCTGGGTATTATTATAGGAAGAGGCTGTGTCCTCTAGCTCTCAGCCTGTCTGGGTATTATTATAGGAAGAGGCTGTGTCTTCTAGCTCTCAGCCTGTCTGGGTATTATTATAGGAAGAGGCTGTTCTCTGCTCTCAGCCTGTCTGGGTATTATTATAGGAAGAGGCTGTGTCCTCTAGCTCTCAGCCTGTCTGGGTATTATTATAGGAAGAGGCTGTGTCCTCTAGCTCTCAGCCTGTCTGGGTATTATTATAGGAAGAGGCTGTTCTCTGCTCTCAGCCTATCTGGGTATTATTATAGGAAGAGGCTGTTCTCTGCTCTCAGCCTGTCTGGGTATTATTATAGGAAGAGGCTGTTCTCTGCTCTCAGCCTATCTGGGTATTATTATAGGAAGAGGCTGTGTTCTCTGCTCTCAGCCTGTCTGGATATTATTATAGGAAGACACACACTTATTTATTTTCAACCCAGAGAAACTCTGATCCATGTATTTCCTACCCTGCATATGAGATGTTTGTCCTACAGCGTTTCCACCTTTTAGCTGTGTCTATCTGTATAATAACAATTAATATTCATCCTTCTCTCTTCCCTCCCCACACATTCCTCTCTGCTCATCAGAACTCAGCTGTTACTTGGCAACATGGTCCCAGCTGGTCGTTACCACGGCAACGCAATGCAGGCATGTTGTGCGAGGATGGTGGCACATCATGTCGCTAAGAAGGAGCATTCCCCAGTTTGTATGTGAATTATGTGTCAAAGGGCCTTGTTTTTTCATATTTCATTTCCTGCCATAGTTAAAATGTCCACTAAACAAAAATAGAAATGAAAAAATGCAACAATTTCAAAGATTTTCCTGAGTTACTTTTCATATGAGGAAATCAGTCAATTGAAATAAATAAATCAATGAAGCCCCAATCTATGGATTTCACATGACTGGGAATACAGATATGCATCTGTTGGTCACAGATACCGTAAAGGGAAAAAGGTAGGGGTGTGGATCAGAAAACCAGTCAGTATCTGGTGTGGATCAGAACACCAGTCAGTATCTGGTGTGGATCAGAACACCAGTCAGTATCTGGTGTGGATCAGAACACCAGTCAGTATCTGGTGTGGATCAGAAAACCAGTCAGTATCTGGTGTGGATCAGAAAACCAGTCAGTATCTGGTGTGGATCAGAAAACCAGTCAGTATCTGGTGTGGATCAGAACACCAGTCAGTATCTGGTGTGGATCAAACCAGTCAGTATCTGGTGTGGATCAGAAAACCAGTCAGTATCTGGTGTGGATCAGAAAACCAGTCAGTATCTGGTGTGGATCAGAAAACCAGTCAGTATCTGGTGGATCAGAACACCAGTCAATATCTAGTGTGGATCAGAACACCAGTCAGTATCTGGTGTGGATCAGAACACCAGTCAGTATCTGGTGTGGATCAGAACACCAGTCAGTATCTCCTTCAGTCATATCTGAGTTGATCAGAAAACCAGTCTGTGGATGTCAGTATTGGTGGCAGTATCTGGATCAGAAAACCAGTCAGTATCTGGTGTGACCAGATCCTCATGCTCGGCACATCTCCTTCATAGAGTTGATCATTGGCCTGTGGAATGTTGTCCCACTCCTCTTCATTGGCTGTGTGAAACTGCTGGATATTGGCGGGAACTGGAACATGCTGTTATACAGATCGATCCAGAGCATCCCAAACATGCTCAGTGGGTGACATGTCAGGTGAGTATGCAGGCCATGGAAGAACTGGGACATGCTGTTATACAGATCGATCCAGAGCATCCCAAACATGCTCAGTGGGTGACATGTCTGGTGCGTATGCAGGCCATGGAAGAACTGGGCCACTTTCATCTTCCAGGAATTGTGACCAGATCCTTGCGACATGGGGCCATGTGTTATCATGCTGAAACATGAGGTGATGGTAGAGGATGAATGGCTCGACAATGGGCCTCGGGATCTCTTCACGGTATCCCTGTGCATTCAAATTGCCATCGATAAAATGCTAAATGCAATGCAAAGCTTATGCCTGCCTGCCCATACCATAACCCCACCACCACCATGGGGCACTCTGTTCACAACGTTGACATCAGCAAACCGCTGGCCCACACGACTCCATACGCGTGGTCTGCCATCTGCCCAGTACAGTTGAAACCGGGAATCATCCGTGAATCATCCGTGAAGAGCACACTTCTCCAGTGTCCATCGAAGTCACTGGTCCGGTCAAGACCCTGGTGAGGACGACGAGTACGCAGATGAGCTTCCCTGAGACGGTTTCTGACAGTTTGTGCAGAAATTCTTTGGTTGTGCAAACGTACAGTTTCATGTAATTGAATGTGTAAAGTCAGGATTGTTAACCTCTACGTGAGTGGTCCCTCCCCCGCGGGACGGTTGAGCTAACGTGGGCTAATGAGATTAGCATGAGGTTGTAAGTAGCAACATTTTTTATTGTTAATCTAACTGCATTGTCCAATTTACTGTAGCTATTGCAGTGAAAGAATACCATGATATTGTTT
Organism: Oncorhynchus gorbuscha; assembly: GCF_021184085.1. Lineage (NCBI taxonomy): Eukaryota > Metazoa > Chordata > Actinopteri > Salmoniformes > Salmonidae > Oncorhynchus > Oncorhynchus gorbuscha. The sequence goes on from NC_060183.1 coordinate 2,220,537, forward strand.
GAGGAGAGTGCACGGTTATGAACATGAAAATGTATTAATGAACCATCTGGGCAGTCCTGATACAACATTTTGAACAGATATCCAATGGTTCATTGGATCAGTCTAAAACTTACACTGCTACCATCTAGTGGCCAAAGTCAAAATTGCACCTGGACTGGAATAATAAATTATGGTCTTTCTCTTCCATCTTAAAGATGGTACCCAAAAAAATGTTGCATGTTTTTTTCTTTGTATTATCTTTTACCAGATCTACTGTGTTATATTCTCCTACATTCATTTCACATTTACACAAACCTCAAAGTGTTTCTTTTCAAATGGTATCAAGAATATGCAAAACCTTGCTTCAGGTCCTATGTTACAGATAGTTAGTGTCATGCAGGTGAATGAGGACCCAAAAGCGACTTGGCGAAAACAGAGTATTTAATCCAGAATAAACTTTACAAAACAAAAAGCATAATACTACACGTAAAGACGAGAACAGACTGGAGACTTGATCGAGAACTGCAGGTTGCCTCGGGAAGCCACTTGAACCTAGCAGACTCAGACACCTGCTCACCACGCAGCATCTGAGGGAAACACGACACGACAGGGCAAAACATAGACACAGCACGGTGAATTATAGATGAGGATCCGACAGGGCAGGTACGGGAAACAAGGAGTGAAATAGGGACTCTAATCAGGGAAAAGGATCGGGAACAGGTGTGGGAAGACTAAATGATGATTAGGGGAATAGGAACAGCTGGGAGCAGGAACGGAACGATAGAGAGAAGAGAGAGCGAGAGAGTGAGAGAGGGAGGGGGAGAGAGAGGGATAGAAAGAGGGAAAGAACCTAATAAGACCAGCAGAGGGAAACGAATAGAATGGGAAGCACAGGGACAAGACATGATAATAAATGACAAAACATGACAGTACCCCCACTCACCGAGCGCCTCCTGGCGCACTCGAGGAGGAATCCTGGCGGCAACGGAGGAAATCATCAATGAGTGAACGGTCCAGCACGTCCCGAGACGGAACCCAACTCCTCTCCTCAGGACCGTAACCCTCCCAATCCACTAAGTATTGGTGACCCCGTCCCCGAGAACGCATGTCCATGATCTTATGTACCTTGTAAATAGGTGCGCTCGACAAGGACGGGAGGGGGGAGGGAAGACGAACGGGGGTGCGAAGAAAGGGCTTAACACAGGAGACATGGAAGACAGGATGGACGCGACGAAGATGTCGCGGAAGAAGCAGTCGCACAGCGACAGGATTGACGACCTGGGAGACACGGAACGGACCAATGAACCATGGAGTCAACTTACGAGAAGCTGTCGTAAGAGGAAGGTTGCGAGTGGAAAGCCACACTCTCTGGCCGCAACAATACCTAGGACTCTTAATCCTGCGTTTATTGGCGGCTCTCACAGTCTTCCCCGCAGACAAAGGCAGACCGGTAATGAAGTCTAGGGCGATGTGAGACCATGGTCGAGAAGGAATGGGGAGCGGTCTGAGACGACCGGCAGGAGGAGAGTTACCCGACTTAGTCTGCGCGCAGTCCGAACAAGCAGCCACGAAACGGCGCGTGTCACGCTCCTGAGTCGGCCACCAAAAGCGCTGGCGAATAGACGCAAGAGTGCCTCGAACACCGGGATGACCAGCTAACTTGGCAGAGTGAGCCCACTGAAGAACAGCCAGACGAGTGGAAACAGGAACGAAAAGGAGGTTACTAGGACAAGCGGCGGCGACGCAGTGTGCGTGAGTGCTTGCTTAACCTGTCTTTCAATTCCCCAGACTGTCAACCCGACAACACGCCCATAAGGAAGAATCCCTCGGGATCAGTAGAAGCCACAGAAGAACTAAACAGACGGGATAAGGCATCAGGCTTGGTGTTCTTGCTACCCGGACGGTAAGAAATCACAAACTCGAAACGAGCGAAAAACAACGCCCAACGAGCTTGACGGGCATTAAGTCGTTTGGCAGAACGGATGTACTCAAGGTTCTTATGGTCTGTCCAAACGACAAAGGAACGGTCGCCCCTCCAACCACTGTCGCCATTCGCCTAGGGCTAAGCGGATGGCGAGCAGTTCACGGTTACCCACATCATAGTTGCGCTCAGATGGCGACAGGCGATGAGAAAAATAAGCGCAAGGATGAACCTTATCGTCAGACTGGAAGCGCTGGGATAGAATGGCTCCCACGCCTACCTCTGAAGCGTCAACCTCGACAATGAATTGTCTAGTGACGTCAGGAGTAACGAGGATAGGAGCGGACGTAAAACGTTCTTTTAGAAGATCAAAAGCTCCCTGGGCGGAACCGGACCACTTAAAACACGTCTTGACAGAAGTAAGAGCTGTGAGAGGGCAGCAACTTGACCGAAATTACGAATGAAACGCCGATAGAAATTAGCGAAACCTAAAAGCGCTGCAACTCGACACGTGACCTTGGAACGGGCCAATCACTGACAGCTTGGACCTTAGCGGAATCCATCTGAATGCCTTCAGCGGAAATAACGGAACCGAGAAAAGTAACGGAGGAGACATGAAAAGAGCACTTCTCAGCCTTTACGTAGAGACAATTCTCTAAAAGGCGCTGTAGAACGCGTCGAACGTGCTGAACATGAATCTCGAGTGACGGTGAAAAAATCAGGATATCGTCAAGATAGACAAAAACAAAGATGTTCAGCATGTCTCTCAGAACATCATTAACTAATGCCTGAAAAACAGCTGGCGCATTGGCGAGACCAAACGGCAGAACCCGGTACTCAAAATGCCCTAACGGAGTGTTAAACGCCGTTTTCCACTTGTCCCCCTCTCTGATGCGCACGAGATGGTAAGCGTTACGAAGGTCCAACTTAGTAAAGCACCTGGCTCCCTGCAGAATCTCGAAGGCTGATGACATAAGGGGAAGCGGATAACGATTCTTAACCGTTATGTCATTCAGCCCTCGATAATCCACGCAGGGGCGCAGAGTACCGTCCTTCTTCTTAACAAAAAAGAACCCCGCCCCGGCCGGAGAGGAAGAAGGCACAATGGTACCGGCGTCAAGAGACACAGATAAATAATCCTCGAGAGCCTTACGTTCGGGAGCCGACAGAGAGTATAGTCTACCCCGAGGAGGAGTGGTCCCCGGAAGGAGATCAATACTACAATCATACGACCGGTGAGGAGGAAGGGAGTTGGCTCGGGACCGACTGAAGACCGTGCGCAGATCATGATATTCCTCCGGCACTCCTGTCAAATCGCCAGGTTCCTCCTGAGAAGTGGGGACAGAAGAAATGGGAGGGATGGCAGACATTAAGCACTTCACATGACAAGATACGTTCCAGGATAGGATAGAATTACAAGACCAATTAATAGAAGGATTATGACATACTAGCCAGGGATGACCCAAAACAACAGGTGTGAAAGGTGAACGAAAAATCAAAAAAGAAATAGTCTCACTGTGGTTACCAGATACTGTGAGAGTTAAAGGTAGTGTCTCAAATCTGATACTGGGAAGATGACTACCATCTAAGGCAAACATGGGCGTAGGCTTGTCTAACTGTCTGAAAGGAATGTTATGTTTCCGAACCCATGCTTCGTCCATGAAACAACCCTCAGCCCCAGAGTCAATCAAGGCACTGCATGTAGCACCCGAACCGGTCCAGCGTAGATGGACCGACATAGTAGTACAAGATCTAGATGAAGAGACCTGAGTAGTAGCGCTAACCAGTAGCCCTCCGCTTACTGATGGGCTCTGGCCTCTTACTGGACATGAATTAACAAAATGTCCATCAAATCCGCAATAGAGGCACAGGCGGTTGGTGATCCTCCGTTCCCTCTCCTTAGTCGAGATGCGAATACCTCCCAGCTGCATGGGCTCAGTCTCAGAGCCAGAGGAGGGAGATGGTTGCGATGCGGAGCAGGGAAACACCGTTGATGCGAGCTCTCTTCCACGAGCCTGGTGACGAAGATCTACCCGTCGTTCTATGCGGATGGCGTGAGCAATCAAAGAGTCCACACTGGAAGGAACCTCCCGAGAGAGAATCTCATCTTTGACCACTGTGTGGAGTCCCTCCAGAAAACGAGCGAGCAGCGCCGGCTCGTTCCAGTCACTAGAGGCAGCAAGAGTACGAAACTCTATAGAGTAATCCGTTATGGATCGATCACCTTGGCATAGGGAAGCCAGGACCCTAGAAGCCTCCCCACCAAAAACTGAACGGTCAAAAACCCGAATCATCTCCTCTTTAAAGTTCTGGTAATTGTTAGAACAATCAGCCCTTGCCTCCCAGATAGCTGTGCCCCACTCTCGGGCCCGGCCAGTAAGGAGTGAAATGACGTAAGCAACCCGAGCTCTCTCTCTAGAGTATGTGTTGGGTTGAGAGAGAACACAATCTCACACTGGGTGAGAAAGGAGCGGCACTCAGTGGGCTGCCCGGAGTAGCAAGGTGGGTTATTAACCCTAGGTTCTGGAGGCTCGGCAGGCCAGGAAGTAACAGGTGGCACGAGACGAAGACTCTGGAACTGTCCAGAGAGGTCGGAAACCTGAGCGGCCAGGCTCTCCACGGCATGGCGAGCAGCAGACAATTCCTGCTCGTGTCTGCCGAGCATGGCTCCTTGGATCTCGACGGCAGTGTTACGAGCGTCTGTAGTCGCTGGGTCCATTCCTCGGTCGGATCCTTCTGTCATGCAGGTGAATGAGGACCCAAAAGCGACTTGGCGAAAACAGAGTATTTAATCCAGAATAAACTTTACAAAACAAAAAGCATAATACTACACGTAAAGACGAGAACAGACTGGAGACTTGATCGAGAACTGCAGGTTGCCTCGGGAAGGCACTTGAACCTAGCAGACTCAGACACCTGCTCACCACGCAGCATCTGAGGGAAACACGACACGACAGGGCAAAACATAGACACAGCACGGTGAATTATAGATGAGGATCCGACAGGGCAGGTACGGGAAACAAGGAGTGAAATAGGGACTCTAATCAGGGAAAAGGATCAGGAACAGGTGTGGGAAGACTAAATGATGATTAGGGGAATAGGAACAGCTGGGAGCAGGAACGGAACGATAGAGAGAAGAGAGAGCGAGAGAGTGAGAGAGGGAGGGGGAGAGAGAGGGATAGAAAGAGGGAAAGAACCTAATAAGACCAGCAGAGGGAAACGAATAGAATGGGAAGCACAGGGACAAGACATGATAATAAATGACAAAACATGACAGTTAGATTTGGGAATGTCATTTTAGGCGGAAAAACGGGTCCGATCCTTATTAAAGTCAGGATTGGGCCTCTCCCACCATTATATTTGCCTGAGGTCAGGATTGGGCCTCTCCTACCATTATATTTGCCTGAGGTCAGGATTGGGCCTCTCCTACCATTATATTTGCCTGAGGTCAGGATTGGGCCTCTCCTACCATTATTTGCCTGAGGTCAGGATTGGGCCTCTCCTACCATTATATTTGCCTGAGGTCAGGATTGGGCCTCTCCTACCATTATATTTGCCTGAGGTCAGGATTGGGCCTCTCCTACCATTATATTTGACTGAGGTCAGGATTGGGCCTCTCCTACCATTATATTTGCCTGAGGTCAGGATTGGGCCTCTCCTACCATTATATTTGCCTGAGGTCAGGATTGGGCCTCTCCTACCATTATATTTGCCTGAGGTGTGTTTGTAGGAGTCAGAAGGTAACGACCTAACTGCCAACTTTGTCAAACGGTGAACATGATATTTTGTTTTTTCTATAGGAAGTAGCAGACCTACAGGCTAATCTCTCCTTAAAGCCAGCTGCAAGCATGCTTAGTATAATCCTGTATTTCTACAGGCCCAGTATAACCCTGTTGTGTTCAGTATATCTACAGGCCCAATATAACCCTGTTGTGTTCAGTATATCTACAGGCCCAGTATAACCCTGTTGTGTTCAGTATATCTACAGGCCCAATATAACCCTGTTGTGTTCAGTATATCTACAGGCCCAATATAACCCTGTAGTGTTCAGTATATCTACAGGCCCAGTATAACCCTGTAGTGTTCAATATATCTACAGGCCCAATATAACCCTGTAGTGTTCAGTATATCTACAGGTCCAGTATAACCCTGTAGTGTTCAGTATATCTACAGGCCCAGTATAACCCTGTAGTGTTCAGTATATCTACAGGTCCAGTATAACCCTGTAGTGTTCAGTATATCTCCAGGCCCAATATAACCCTGTTGTGTTCAGTATATCTACAGGTCCAGTATAACCCTGTAGTGTTCAGTATATCTACAGGCCCAATATAACCCTGTTGTGTTCAGTATATCTACAGGCCCAGTATAACCCTGTAGTGTTCAGTATATCTACAGGCCCAGTATAACCCTGTAGTGTTCAGTATATCTACAGGCCCAGTATAACCCTGTAGTGTTCAGTATATCTACAGGCCCAATATAACCCTGTAGTGTTCAGTATTTCTACAGGTCCAGTATAACCCTGTAGTGTTCAGTATATCTACAGGCCCAGTATAACCCTGTAGTGTTCAGTATATCTACAGGCCCAGTATAACCCTGTTGTGTTCAGTATATCTACAGGCCCAATATAACCCTGTAGTGTTCAGTATATCTACAGGCCCAGTATAACCCTGTAGTGTTCAGTATATCTACAGGCCCAATATAACCCTGTAGTGTTCAGTATGTCTACAGGCCCAGTATAACCCTGTAGTGTTCAGTATATCTACAGGCCCAATATAACCCTGTAGTGTTCAGTATATCTACAGGCCCAATATAACCCTGTAGTGTTCAGTATATCTACAGGCCCAGTATAACCCTGTAGTGTTCAGTATATCTACAGGCCCAGTATAACCCTGTAGTGTTCAGTACATCTACAGGCCCAGTATAACCCTGTAGTGTTCAGTATATCTACAGGCCCAATATAACCCTGTAGTGTTCAGTATTTCTACAGGCCCAGTATAACCCTGTAGTGTTCAGTATATCTACAGGCCCAGTATAACCCTGTAGTGTTCAGTATATCTACAGGCCCAGTATAACCCTGTAGTGTTCAGTATTTCTACAGGCCCAGTATAACCCTGTAGTGTTCAGTATATCTACAGGCCCAATATAACCCTGTAGTGTTCAGTATATCTACAGGCCCAGTATAACCCTGTAGTGTTCAGTATATCTACAGGCCCAGTATAACCCTGTAGTGTTCAGTATATCTACAGGCCCAGTATAACCCTGTAGTGTTCAGTATTTCTACAGGCCCAGTATAACCCTGTAGTGTTCAGTATATCTACAGGCCCAGTATAACCCTGTAGTGTTCAGTATATCTACAGGCCCAGTATAACCCTGTAGTGTTCAGTATATCTACAGGCCCAGTATAACCCTGTAGTGTTCAGTATATCTACAGGCCCAGTATAACCCTGTAGTGTTCAGTATATCTACAGGCCCAATATAACCCTGTAGTGTTCAGTATATCTACAGGCCCAGTATAACCCTGTAGTGTTCAGTATATCTACAGGCCCAGTATAACCCTGTTGTGTTCAGTATATCTACAGGCCCAGTATAACCCTGTAGTGTTCAGTATATCTACAGACCCAGTATAACCCTGTAGTGTTCAGTATATCTACAGGCCCAATATAACCCTGTTGTGTTCAGTATATCTACAGGCCCAGTATAACCCTGTAGTGTTCAGTATATCTACAGGCCCAGTATAACCCTGTAGTGTTCAGTATATCTACAGGCCCAATATAACCCTGTAGTGTTCAGTATTTCTACAGGTCCAGTATAACCCTGTAGTGTTCAGTATATCTACAGGCCCAGTATAACCCTGTTGTGTTCAGTATATCTACAGGCCCAATATAACCCTGTAGTGTTCAGTATATCTACAGGCCCAGTATAACCCTGTAGTGTTCAGTATATCTACAGGCCCAATATAACCCTGTAGTGTTCAGTATGTCTACAGGCCCAGTATAACCCTGTAGTGTTCAGTATATCTACAGGCCCAATATAACCCTGTAGTGTTCAGTATATCTACAGGCCCAATATAACCCTGTAGTGTTCAGTATATCTACAGGCCCAGTATAACCCTGTAGTGTTCAGTATATCTCAGTATAACCCTGTAGTGTTCAGTATAACAGGCCCAGTATAACCCTGTAGTGTTCAGTATATCTACAGGCCCAGTATAACCCTGTAGTGTTCAGTATATCTACAGGCCCAATATAACCCTGTAGTGTTCAGTATTTCTACAGGCCCAGTATAACCCTGTAGTGTTCAGTATATCTACAGGCCCAGTATAACCCTGTAGTGTTCAGTATATCTACAGGCCCAGTATAACCCTGTAGTGTTCAGTATATCTACAGGCCCAATAACCCTGTAGTGTTATAACCCTGTAGTGTTCAGTATTTCTACAGGCCCAGTATAACCCTGTAGTGTTCAGTATATCTACAGGCCCAGTATAACCCTGTAGTGTTCAGTATATCTACAGGCCCAGTATAACCCTGTAGTGTTCAGTATTTCTACAGGCCCAGTATAACCCTGTAGTGTTCAGTATATCTACAGGCCCAATATAACCCTGTAGTGTTCAGTATATCTACAGGCCCAGTATAACCCTGTAGTGTTCAGTATATCTACAGGCCCAGTATAACCCTGTAGTGTTCAGTATATCTACAGGCCCAGTATAACCCTGTAGTGTTCAGTATATCTACAGGCCCAGTATAACCCTGTAGTGTTCAGTATTTCTACAGGCCCAGTATAACCCTGTAGTGTTCAGTATATCTACAGGCCCAGTATAACCCTGTAGTGTTCAGTATATCTACAGGCCCAGTATAACCCTGTAGTGTTCAGTATATCTACAGGCCCAGTATAACCCTGTAGTGTTCAGTATATCTACAGGCCCAGTATAACCCTGTAGTGTTCAGTATATCTACAGGCCCAATATAACCCTGTAGTGTTCAGTATATCTACAGGCCCAGTATAACCCTGTAGTGTTCAGTATATCTACAGGCCCAGTATAACCCTGTTGTGTTCAGTATATCTACAGGCCCAGTATAACCCTGTAGTGTTCAGTATATCTACAGACCCAGTATAACCCTGTAGTGTTCAGTATATCTACAGGCCCAATATAACCCTGTTGTGTTCAGTATATCTACAGGCCCAGTATAACCCTGTAGTGTTCAGTATATCTACAGGCCCAGTATAACCCTGTAGTGTTCAGTATATCTACAGGCCCAATATAACCCTGTATTGTTCAGTATATCTACAGGCCCAGTATAACCCTGTAGTGTTCAGTATATCTACAGGCCCAGTATAACCCTGTAGTGTTCAGTATATCTACAGGCCCAGTATAACCCTGTAGTGTTCAGTATATCTACAGGCCCAGTATAACCCTGTAGTGTTCAGTATATCTACAGGCCCAGTATAACCCTGTAGTGTTCAGTATATCTACAGGCCCAGTATAACCCTGTAGTGTTCAGTATATCTACAGGCCCAATATAACCCTGTAGTGTTCAGTATATCTACAGGCCCAGTATAACCCTGTAGTGTTCAGTATATCTACAGGCCCAGTATAACCCTGTAGTGTTCAGTATATCTACAGGCCCAGGATAACCCTGTAGTGTTCAGTATATCTACAGGCCCAGTATAACCCTGTAGTGTTCAGTATATCTACAGGCCCAGTATAACCCTGTAGTGTTCAGTATATCTACAGGCCCAGTATAACCCTGTAGTGTTCAGTATATCTACAGGCCCAATATAACCCTGTAGTGTTCAGTATATCTACAGGCCCAATATAACCCTGTAGTGTTCAGTATATCTACAGGCCCAGTATAACCCTGTAGTGTTCAGTATATCTACAGGCCCAGTATAACCCTGTAGTGTTCAGTATATCTACAGGCCCAGTATAACCCTGTAGTGTTCAGTATATCTACAGGCCCAGTATAACCCTGTAGTGTTCAGTATATCTACAGGCCCAGTATAACCCTGTAGTGTTCAGTATATCTACAGGCCCAATATAACCCTGTAGTGTTCAGTATATCTACAGGCCCAGTATAACCCTGTAGTGTTCAGTATATCTACAGGCCCAGTATAACCCTGTTGTGTTCAGTATATCTACAGGCCCAGTATAACCCTGTAGTGTTCAGTATATCTACAGACCCAGTATAACCCTGTAGTGTTCAGTATATCTACAGGCCCAATATAACCCTGTTGTGTTCAGTATATCTACAGGCCCAGTATAACCCTGTAGTGTTCAGTATATCTACAGGCCCAGTATAACCCTGTAGTGTTCAGTATATCTACAGGCCCAATATAACCCTGTAGTGTTCAGTATTTCTACAGGTCCAGTATAACCCTGTAGTGTTCAGTATATCTACAGGCCCAGTATAACCCTGTTGTGTTCAGTATATCTACAGGCCCAATATAACCCTGTAGTGTTCAGTATATCTACAGGCCCAGTATAACCCTGTAGTGTTCAGTATATCTACAGGCCCAATATAACCCTGTAGTGTTCAGTATGTCTACAGGCCCAGTATAACCCTGTAGTGTTCAGTATATCTACAGGCCCAATATAACCCTGTAGTGTTCAGTATATCTACAGGCCCAATATAACCCTGTAGTGTTCAGTATATCTACAGGCCCAGTATAACCCTGTAGTGTTCAGTATATCTACAGGCCCAGTATAACCCTGTAGTGTTCAGTATATCTACAGGCCCAGTATAACCCTGTAGTGTTCAGTATATCTACAGGCCCAGTATAACCCTGTAGTGTTCAGTATATCTACAGGCCCAATATAACCCTGTAGTGTTCAGTATTTCTACAGGCCCAGTATAACCCTGTAGTGTTCAGTATATCTACAGGCCCAGTATAACCCTGTAGTGTTCAGTATATCTACAGGCCCAGTATAACCCTGTAGTGTTCAGTATATCTACAGGCCCAGTATAACCCTGTAGTGTTCAGTATATCTACAGGCCCAGTATAACCCTGTAGTGTTCAGTATTTCTACAGGCCCAGTATAACCCTGTAGTGTTCAGTATATCTACAGGCCCAATATAACCCTGTAGTGTTCAGTATATCTACAGGCCCAGTATAACCCTGTAGTGTTCAGTATATCTACAGGCCCAGTATAACCCTGTAGTGTTCAGTATATCTACAGGCCCAGTATAACCCTGTAGTGTTCAGTATATCTACAGGCCCAGTATAACCCTGTAGTGTTCAGTATTTCTACAGGCCCAGTATAACCCTGTAGTGTTCAGTATATCTACAGGCCCAGTATAACCCTGTAGTGTTCAGTATATCTACAGGCCCAGTATAACCCTGTAGTGTTCAGTATATCTACAGGCCCAGTATAACCCTGTAGTGTTCAGTATATCTACAGGCCCAGTATAACCCTGTAGTGTTCAGTATATCTACAGGCCCAATATAACCCTGTAGTGTTCAGTATATCTACAGGCCCAGTATAACCCTGTAGTGTTCAGTATATCTACAGGCCCAGTATAACCCTGTTGTGTTCAGTATATCTACAGGCCCAGTATAACCCTGTAGTGTTCAGTATATCTACAGACCCAGTATAACCCTGTAGTGTTCAGTATATCTACAGGCCCAATATAACCCTGTTGTGTTCAGTATATCTACAGGCCCAGTATAACCCTGTAGTGTTCAGTATATCTACAGGCCCAGTATAACCCTGTAGTGTTCAGTATATCTACAGGCCCAATATAACCCTGTATTGTTCAGTATATCTACAGGCCCAGTATAACCCTGTAGTGTTCAGTATATCTACAGGCCCAGTATAACCCTGTAGTGTTCAGTATATCTACAGGCCCAGTATAACCCTGTAGTGTTCAGTATATCTACAGGCCCAGTATAACCCTGTAGTGTTCAGTATATCTACAGGCCCAGTATAACCCTGTAGTGTTCAGTATATCTACAGGCCCAGTATAACCCTGTAGTGTTCAGTATATCTACAGGCCCAATATAACCCTGTAGTGTTCAGTATATCTACAGGCCCAGTATAACCCTGTAGTGTTCAGTATATCTACAGGCCCAGTATAACCCTGTAGTGTTCAGTATATCTACAGGCCCAGTATAACCCTGTAGTGTTCAGTATATCTACAGGCCCAGTATAACCCTGTAGTGTTCAGTATATCTACAGGCCCAGTATAACCCTGTAGTGTTCAGTATATCTACAGGCCCAGTATAACCCTGTAGTGTTCAGTATATCTACAGGCCCAATATAACCCTGTAGTGTTCAGTATATCTACAGGCCCAATATAACCCTGTAGTGTTCAGTATATCTACAGGCCCAGTATAACCCTGTAGTGTTCAGTATATCTACAGGCCCAGTATAACCCTGTAGTGTTCAGTATATCTACAGGCCCAGTATAACCCTGTAGTGTTCAGTATATCTACAGGCCCAATATAACCCTGTAGTGTTCAGTATATCTATCAGTACATCATAAACATATGTATTTATTTACATTCATGAAAATGTAGTATTGCTGTTTTTTTGGCAATGTGATACAATATTGTGATGATGTAATGTTATGACGTGTTGTTGTTGATCAGATCAGAAAGTATTCCTAAACATGTCAACACTGTCTTCCCTCCGGCTGACTAACATGCAGTTAGACGGACCCTTATTCAATCAATGCACCTCCTCTTTCAGTACAAATAGATATCTCTCCTACTCCACGGCTGCCTGTCTTGGGTAGCAGAGATCTGCAACGGTTGTCATGGCAACTTGATCCCTCATCCGCCCGCAGAGGGATCAATTGATTCATTATTGAACGAGGTGCTACCCTCCTACCTCTCTTCTCTCCTCTCTCCTTTGTTCTCCCTCCCTCCCTCCCTCCCTCCCTCCCTCCCTCCCTCCCTCCCTCCCCCTCCCTCCCTCCCTCCCTCCCTCCCTCCCTCCCTCCCTCCCTCCCTCCCTCTATCCTTTATCTCTCCTCTGTTCTTCTCCCTACCCCCTCTCTCCTCTCTCCTTTCTCTCCTCTGTTCTCCTCACAACCCCCTCAAAATCTCTCTGCTTCCAGCTCACTTCCTTCCTCTCTATCTAGCTTCAAGCATCCCTTATTTACGTCTAATCCTAGCTCCATTATTTACGTCTAATCATACCGCCCTTATTTACGTCTAATCCTAGCGCCCTTATTTACGTCTAATCCTAGCTCCATTATTTACGTCTAATCGCACCGCCCTTATTTACGTCTAATCATACCGCCCTTATTTACGTCTAATCATACCGCCCTTATTTACATCTAATCCTAGCGCCCTTATTTACGTCTAATCATACCGCCCTTATTTACGTCTAATCATACCGCCCTTATTTACATCTAATCATACCGCCCTTATTTACGTCTAATCATACCGCCCTTATTTACGTCTAATCCTAGCGCCCTTATTTACGTCTAATCATACCACCCTTATTTACGTCTAATCATACCGCCCTTATTTACGTCTAATCATACCGCCCTTATTTACGTCTAATCATACCGCCCTTATTTACGTCTAATCATACCGCCCTTATTTACGTCTAATCCTACCGCCCTTATTTACGTCTAATCATACCGCCCTTATTTACATCTAATCATACCGCCCTTATTTACGTCTAATCATACCGCCCTTATTTACGTCTAATCCTAGCGCCCTTATTTACGTCTAATCATACCGCCCTTATTTACGTCTAATCCTAGCGCCCTTATTTACGTCTAATCATACCGCCCTTATTTACGTCTAATCATACCGCCCTTATTTACGTCTAATCATACCTCCCTTATGTTAGAGACATCCATCCTGCTGTTAGAGACATCCATCCTGCTGTTAGAGACATCCATCCTGCTGTTAGAGACATCCATCCTGCTGTTAGAGACATCCATCCTGCTGTTAGAGACATCCATCCTGCTGTTAGAGACATCCATCCTGTTGTTAGAGACATCCATCCTGCTGTTAGAGACATCCATCCTGCTGTTAGAGACATCCATCCTGCTGTTAGAGACATCCATCCTGCTGTTAGAGACATCCATCCTGCTGTTAGAGACATCCATCCTGCTGTTAGAGACATCCATCCTGTTGTTAGAGACATCCATCCTGCTGTTAGAGACATCCATCCTGCTGTTAGAGACATCCATCCTGTTGTTAGAGACATCCATCCTGCTGTTAGATACATCCATCCTGCTGTTAGAGACATCCATCCTGCTGTTAGAGACATCCATCCTGCTGTTAGAGACATCCATCCTGTTGTTAGAGACATCCATCCTGCTGTTAGAGACATCCATCCTGCTGTTATAGACATCCATCCTGCTGTTAGAGACATCCATCCTGCTGTTAGAGACATCCATCCTGCTGTTAGAGACATCCATCCTGCTGTTAGAGACATCCATCCTGCTGTTAGAGACATCCATCCTGCTGTTAGAGACATCCATCCTGTTGTTAGAGACATCCATCCTGCTGTTAGAGACATCCATCCTGCTGTTAGAGACATCCATCCTGTTGTTAGAAACATCCTGCTGTTAGAGACATCCATCCTGCTGTTAGAGACATCCATCCTGCTGTTAGAGACATCCATCCTGCTGTTAGAGACATCCATCCTGCTGTTAGAGACATCCATCCTGCTGTTAGAGACATCCATCCTGCTGTTAGATACATCCATCCTGCTGTTTTAGACATCCATCCTGCTGTTAGAGACATCCATCCTGCTGTTAGAGACATCCATCCTGCTGTTAGAGACATCCATCCTGTGTTGTTAGAGACATCCTGCTGTTAGAGACATCCTGCTGTTAGAGACATCCATCCTGCTGTTAGAGACATCCATCCTGCTGTTAGAGACATCCATCCTGCTGTTAGAGACATCCATCCTGCTGTTAGAGACATCCATCCTGCTGTTAGAGACATCCATCCTGCTGTTAGAGACATCCTGCTGTTAGAGACATCCTGCTGTTAGAGACATCCATCCTGCTGTTAGAGACATCCATCCTGCTGTTAGAGACATCCATCCTGTTGTTAGAGACATCCTGCTGTTAGAGACATCCTGCTGTTAGAGACATTCTGCTGTTAGAGACATCCTGCTGTTAGAGACATCCATCCTGCTGTTAGAGACATCCATCCTGCTGTTAGAGACATCCATCCTGCTGTTAGAGACATCCATCCTGCTGTTAGAGACATCCATCCTGTTGTTAGAGACATCCATCCTGCTGTTAGAGACATCCATCCTGCTGTTAGAGACATCCATCCTGTTGTTAGAAACATCCTGCTGTTAGAGACATCCATCCTGCTGTTAGAGACATCCATCCTGCTGTTAGAGACATCCATCCTGCTGTTAGAGACATCCATCCTGCTGTTAGAGACATCCATCCTGCTGTTAGAGACATCCATCCTGCTGTTAGAGACATCCATCCTGCTGTTAGAGACATCCATCCTGCTGTTTTAGACATCCATCCTGCTGTTAGAGACATCCATCCTGCTGTTAGAGACATCCATCCTGCTGTTAGAGACATCCATCCTGTTGTTAGAGACATCCTGCTGTTAGAGACATCCTGCTGTTAGAGACATCCATCCTGCTGTTAGAGACATCCATCCTGCTGTTAGAGACATCCATCCTGCTGTTAGAGACATCCATCCTGCTGTTAGAGACATCCATCCTGCTGTTAGAGACATCCATCCTGCTGTTAGAGACATCCATCCTGCTGTTAGAGACATCCTGCTGTTAGAGACATCCTGCTGTTAGAGACATCCATCCTGCTGTTAGAGACATCCATCCTGCTGTTAGAGACATCCATCCTGTTGTTAGAGACATCCTGCTGTTAGAGACATCCTGCTGTTAGAGACATCCTGCTGTTAGAGACATCCTGCTGTTAGAGACATCCATCCTGCTGTTAGAGACATCCATCCTGCTGTTAGAGACATCCATCCTGCTGTTAGAGACATCCATCCTGTTGTTAGAGACATCCATCCTGCTGTTAGAGACATCCATCCTGTTGTTAGAGACATCCATCCTGTTGTTAGAGACATCCATCCTGCTGTTAGAGACATCCATCCTGCTGTTAGAGACATCCATCCTGCTGTTAGAGACATCCTGCTGTTAGAGACATCCATCCTGCTGTTAGAGACATACTGCTGTTAGAGACATACTGCTGTTAGAGACATCCTGCTGTTAGAGACATCCATCCTGTTGTTAGAGACATCCATCCTGCTGTTAGAGACATCCATCCTGCTGTTAGAGACATCCATCCTGCTGTTAGAGACATCCTGCTGTTAGAGACATCCTGCTGTTAGAGACATCCTGCTGTTAGAGACATCCATCCTGCTGTTAGAGACATCCATCCTGTTGTTAGAGACATCCATCCTGCTGTTAGAGACATCCTGCTGTTAGAGACATCCATCCTGCTGTTAGAGACATCCTGCTGTTAGAGACATCCTGCTGTTAGAGACATCCATCCTGCTGTTAGAGACATCCTGCTGTTAGAGACATCCATCCTGCTGTTAGAGACATCCATCCTGCTGTTAGAGACATCCTGCTGTTAGAGACATCCATCCTGCTGTTAGAGACATCCTGCTGTTAGAGACATCCATCCTGCTGTTAGAGACATCCATCCTGCTGTTAGAGACATCCATCCTGCTGTTAGAGACATCCATCCTGCTGTTAGAGACATCCTGCTGTTAGAGACATCCATCCTGTTGTTAGAGACATCCATCCTGCTGTTAGAAACATCCTGCTGTTAGAGACATCCATCCTGCTGTTAGAGACATCCATCCTGCTGTTAGAGACATCCATCCTGCTGTTAGAGACATCCATCCTGCTGTTAGAGACATCCATCCTGTTGTTAGAGACATCCATCCTGCTGTTAGAGACATCCATCCTGTTGTTAGAGACATCCATCCTGCTGTTAGAGACATCCATCCTGCTGTTAGAGACATCCATCCTGCTGTTAGAGACATCCATACTGCTGTTAGAGACATCCATCCTGCTGTTAGAGACATCCATACTGCTGTTAGAGACATCCATCCTGCTGTTAGAGACATCCATCCTGCTGTTAGAGACATCCTGCTGTTAGAGACATCCTGCTGTTAGAGACATCCTGCTGTTAGAGACATCCATCCTGCTGTTAGAGACATCTATCCTGTTGTTAGAGACATCCTGCTGTTAAAGACATCCATCCTGCTGTTAGAGACATCCATCCTGCTGTTAGAGACATCCATCCTGCTGTTAGAGACATCCATCCTACTGTTAGAGACATCCTGCTGTTAGAGACATCCATCCTACTGTTAGAGACATCCAACCTACTGTTAGAGACATCCATCCTGTTGTTAGAGACATCCATCCTACTGTTAGAGACCTCCATCCTGCTGTTAGAGACATCCTGCTGTTAGAGACATCCTGCTGTTAGAGACATCCTGCTGTTAGAGACATCCTGCTGTTAGAGACAATCATCCTGCTGTTAGAGACATCCATCCTGCTGTTAGAGCCATCCTGCTGTTAGAGACATCCTGTTGTTAGAGACATCCTGCTGTTAGAGACATCCTGCTTTTAGAGACATCCTGCTGTTGGAGACGTCGGAGTTGTTTTATCTCTATTCACCAGACAAGTGATGGCTGTTGTTATTTAGTGGTAGTCTGTTGACCGAGACAGTCATATGCAACAGGACAACATGGATGAGATAATTCCTATTCTGTCAGTAAACGTAAGGCCTTTCCACCCAGGGCTGTGTCGGCTTGGGGTGGAGGAACGAGCGGGTTGAGGGGGTGTGCGTCCACGCGGTGTGTAATGTGGTGTGTGTGTTGGCTTGGGGTTTGTCAACATCAAATCAAATCACATTTTATTGGTCTCACACACATATTTAGCAGATGTTAGTGCGGGTGTAGTGAAATGCTTGTCAAAGGCTTTGTAGTAACAGACCAGATGAATTAGCATCAGTCTGCATTTAAAATAGAGAGAACATGTATGCTGACACACATAGCCACATACTGTAGGCCCTGGGAAGGGGACTGATGATCTCCCCTATATTCATGGCTGTCTGCAGTCATGTTGCTGTCTATCTGTCGTCCTGTAGCTGTCTGTAGTCCTGTAGCTGTCTGTAGTCCTGTAGCTGCCTGTCTGTAGTCCTGTAGTTGCCTGTCTAGTCCTGTAGTTGCCTGTCTGTAGTCCTGTAGCTGTCTATCTGTCGTCCTGTAGCTGTCTGTAGTCCTGTAGCTGTCTATCTGTAGTCTGTAGTCCTGTGGCTGTCTATCTGTAGTCCTGTAGCTGTCTGTAGTCCTGTAGCTGCCTGTCTGTAGTCCTGTAGTTGCCTGTCTGTAGTCCTGTAGCTGTCTATCTGTCGTCCTGTAGCTGTCTGTAGTCCTGTAGCTGCCTGTCTGTAGTCCTGTAGTTGCCTGTCTGTAATCCTGTAGTTGCCTGTCTGTAGTCCTGTAGCTGTCTATCTGTCGTCCTGTAGCTGTCTATCTGTCGTCCTGTAGCTGTCTGTAGTCCTGTAGCTGCCTGTCTGTAGTCCTGTAGTTGCCTGTCTGTAATCCTGTAGTTGCCTGTCTGTAGTCCTGTAGCTGTCTATCTGTCGTCCTGTAAATCAAATCAAATCAAATCAAATTTATTTATATAGCCCTTCGTACATCAGCTGATATCTCAAAGTGCTGTACAGAAACCCAGCCTAAAACCCCAAACAGCAAACAATGCAGGTGTAAAAGCACGGTGGCTAGGAAAAACTCCCTAGAAAGGCCAAAACCTAGGAAGAAACCTAGAGAGGAACCGGGCTATGTGGGGTGGCCAGTCCTCTTCTGGCTGTGCCGGGTAGAGATTATAACAGCTGTAGCTGTCTGTAGTCCTGTAGCTGTCTATCTGTCGTCCTGTAGCTGTCTGTAGTCCTGTAGCTGCCTGTCTGTAGTCCTGTAGTTGCCTGTCTGTAATCCTGTAGTTGCCTGTCTGTAGTCCTGTAGCTGTCTATCTGTCGTCCTGTAGCTGTCTGTAGTCCTGTAGCTGCCTGTCTGTAGTCCTGTAGCTGTCTATCTTTAGTCCTGTGGCTGTATATCTGTAGTCTGTAGTCCTGTGGCTGTCTATCTGTAGTCCTGTGGCTGTCTATCTGTAGTCTGTAGTCATGTGGCTGTCTATCTGTAGTCTGTAGTCCTGTGGCTGTCTATCTGTAGTCTGTAGTCATGTTGCTGTCTATCTGTCGTCCTGTGGCTGTCTATCTGTAGTCATGTTGCTGTCTATCTGTAGTCTGTAGTCCTGTGGCTGTCTATCTGTAGTCTGTAGTCCTGTGGCTGTATATATGTAGTCTGTAGTCCTGTGGCTGTCTATCTGTAGTCCTGTGGCTGTCTATCTGTAGTCTGTAGTCCTGTGGCTGTCTATCTGTAGTCTGTAGTCCTGTGGCTGTCTATCTGTAGTCATGTTGCTGTCTATCTGTCGTCCTGTGGCTGTCTGTAGTCCTGTTGCTGCCTGTCTTGTCCTGTAGCTGTCTGTAGTCCTGTAGCTGCCTGTCTGTAGTCCTGTAGTTGCCTGTCTGTAATCCTGTAGTTGCCTGTCTGTAGTCCTGTAGCTGTCTGTCTGTAGTCCTGTTGCTGCCTGTCTGTAGTCCTGAAGCTGTCTGTCTGTAGTCCTGTTGCTGCCTGTCTGTAGTCCTGTCGTTGCCTGTCTGTAGTCCTGAAGCTGTCTGTCTGTAGTCCTGTAGTTGCCTGTCTGTAGTCCTGTGGCTGCCTGTCTGTAGTCCTGTAGCTGTCTGTCTGTAGTCCTGTTGCTGCTTGTCTGTAGTACTGAAGCTGTCTGTCTGTAGTCCTGTAGCTGTCTGTCTGTAGTCCTGAAGCTGTCTGTATGTAGTCCTGTAGCTGTCTGTCTGTTTTCCTGTAGCTGTCTGTCTGTTTTCCTGTAGTTGCCTGTCTGTAGTCCTGTGGCTGTCTGTCTGTAGTCCTGTGGCTGCCTGTCTGTAGTCCTGAAGCTGTCTGTCTGTAGTCCTGTAGCTGTCTGTCTGTAGTCCTGCAGCTGCCTGTCTGTAGTCCTGTAGCTGTCTATCTGTTTTCCTGTAGCTGTCTGTCTGTAGTCCTGTAGCTGCCTGTCTGTAGTCCTGTAGCTGCCTGTCTGTAGTCCTGTGGCTGCCTGTCTGTAGTCCTGTGGTTGCCTGTCTGTAGTCCTGTAGCTGCCTGTCTGTAGTCCTGTGGCTGTCTGTCTGTAGTCCTGTGGCTGTCTGTCTGTAGTCCTGTAGTTGCCTGTCTGAAGTCCTGTAGCTGTCTATCTGTTTTCATGTAGCTGTCTGACTGTTTTCCTGTAGCTGCCTGTCTTTAGTCCTGTAGCTGCCTGTCTGTAGTCCTGTAGCTGTCTATCTGTAGTCCTGTAGCTGTTTATCTGTTTTCCTGTGGCTGCCTGTCTGTAGTCCTGTGGCTCTAGACCAGATATGGTGTACACCACAAATCAAACCAAATCAAATTTTATTTGTCACATACACATGGTTAGCAGATGTTAATGCGAGTGTAGCGAAATGCTTGTGCTTCTAGTTCCGACAATGCAGTAATAACCAACAAGTAATCTAACTAACAATTCCTAAACTACTTTCTTATACACAGTGTAAGGGGATAAAGAATATGTACATAAGGATATATGAATGAGTGATGGTACAGAGCAGCATAGGCAAGATACAGTAGATGGTATCGAGTACAGTATATACATATGAGATGAGTATGTAAACAAAGTGGCATAGTTAAAGTGGCTAGTGATACATGTATTACATAAGGATGCAGTCGATGATATAGAGTACAGTATATACGTATGCATATGAGATGAATAATGTAGGGTAAGTAACATTATATAAGGTAGCATTGTTTAAAGTGGCTAGTGATATATTTACATCATTTCCCATCAATTCCCATTATTAAAGTAGCTGGAGTTGTGTCAGTGTGTTGGCAGCAGCCACCCAATGTTAGTGGTGGCTGTTTAACAGTCTGATGGCCTTGAGATAGAAGCTGTTTTTCAGTCTCTCAGTCCCAGCTTTGATGCACCTGTACTGACCTCGCCTTCTGGATGATAGCGGGGTGAACAGGCAGTGGCTCGGGTGGTTGATGTCCTTGATGATCTTTATGGCCTTTCTGTAACATCGGGTGGTGTAGGTGTCCTGGAGGGCAGGTAGTTTGCCCCCGGTGATCCGTTGTGCAGTCCCCACTACCCTCTGGAGAGCCTTACGGTTGAGGGCGGAGCAGTTGCCGTACCAGGCGGTGATACAGCCCGCCAGGATGCTCTCGATTGTGCATCTGTAGAAGTTTGTGAGTGCTTTTGGTGACAAGCCGAATTTCTTCAGCCTCCTGAGGTTGAAGAGAGGCGCTGTTGCACCTTCTTCACGATGCTGTCTGTGTGAGTGGACCAATTCAGTTTGTCTGTGATGTGTATGCCGAGGAACTTAAAACTTGCTACCCTCTCCACTACTGTTCCATCGATGTGGATAGGGGGGGTGTTCCCTCTGCTCTTTCCTGAAGTCCACAATCATCTCCTTAGTTTTGTTGACGTTGAGTGTGAGGTTATTTTCCTGACACCACACTCCGAGGGCCCTCACCTCCTCCCTGTAGGCCGTCTCGTCGTTGTTGGTAATCAAGCCTACCACTGTTGTGTCGTCCGCAAATGATTGAGTTGGAGGCGTGCATGGCCACGCAGTCGTGGGTGAACAGGGAGTACAGGAGAGGGCTCAGAACGCACCCTTGTGGGGCCCCAGTGTTGAGGATCAGCGGGGAGGAGATGTTGTTACCTACCCTCACCACCTGGGGCGGCCGTCAGGAAGTCCAGTACCCAGTTGCACAGGGCGGGTCGAGACCCAGGGTCTCGAGCTTGATGACGAGCTTGGAGGGTACTATGGTGTTGAATGCCGAGCTGTAGTCGATGAACAGCATTCTCACATAGGTATTCCTCTTGTCCAGATGGGTTAGGGCAGTGTGCAGTGTGGTTGAGATTGCATCGTCTGTGGACCTATTTGGGCGGTAAGCATATTGGAGTGGGTCTAGGGTGTCAGGTAGGGTGGAGGTGATATGGTCCTTGACTAGTCTCTCAAAGCACTTCATGATGACGGAAGTGAGTGCTACGGGGCGGTAGTCGTTTAGCTCAGTTACCTCAGCTTTCTTGGGAACAGGAACAATGGTGGCCCTCTTGAAGCATGTGGGAACAGCAGACTGGTATAGGTATTGATTGAATATGTTCGTAAACACACCAGCCAGCTGGTCTGCGCATGCTCTGAGGGCGCAGCTGGGGATGCCGTCTGGGCCTGCAGCCTTGCGAGGGTTAACACGTTTAAATTTCTTACTCAGCTCGGCTGCAGTGAAGGAGAGACCACATGTTTTCGTTGCAGGCCGTGTCAGTGGCACTGTATTGTCCTCAAAGCTGGCAAAAAAGTTATTTAGTCTGCCTGGGAGCAAGACATCCTGGTCCGTGACAAGGCTGGATTTCTTCCTGTAGTCCGTGATTGACTGTAGACCCTGCCACATGCCTCTTGTGTCTGAGCCGTTGAATTGAGATTCTACTTTGTCTCTGTACTGACGCTTAGCTTGTTTGATAGCCTTGCGGAGGCAATAGCTGCACTGTTTGTATTCGGTCATGTTACCAGACACCTTGCCCTGATTAAAAGAGGTGGTTCGCGCTTTCAGTTTCACGCGAATGCTGCCATCAATCCACGGTTTCTGGTTAGGGAATGTTTTAATCATTGCTATGGGAACGACATCTTCAACACACGTTCTAATGAACTCGCACACCGAATCAGCGTATTCGTCAATGTTATTATCTGACGCAATACGAAACATATCCCAGTCCACGTGATGGAAGCAGTCTTGGAGTGTGGAGTCAGCTTGGTCGGACCAGCGTTGGACAGACCTCAGCGTGGGAGCCTCTTGTTTTAATTTCTGTCTGTAGGCAGGGATCAGCAAAATGGAGTCGTGATCAGCTTTTCCGAAAGGGGGGCGGGGCAGGGCCTTATATGCGTCGCGGAAGTTAGAGTAACAATGATCCAAGGTTTTTCCACCCCAGGTTGCGCAATCGATATGCTGATACAATTTAGGGAGTCTTGTTTCCAGATTAGCCTTGTTAAAATCCCCAGCTACAATGAATGCAGCCTCCGGATAAATGGTTTCCAGTTTGCAAAGAGTTAAATAAAGTTTGTTCAGAGCCATCGATGTGTCTGCTTGGGGGGGATATATACGGCTGTGATTATAATCAAAGAGAATTATCTTGGTAGATAGTGCGGTCTACATTTGATTGTGAGGAATTCTAAATCAGGTGAACAGAAGGAATTGAGTTCCTGTATGTTTCTTTCATCACACCATGTCTCGTTAGTCATAAGGCATACGCCCGCCCCTCTTCTTACCAGAAAGGTGTTTGTTTCTGTCGGCGCGATGCATGGAGAAACCCGTTGGCTGCACCGCTTCGGATAGCGTCTCTCCAGTGAGCCATGTTTCCATGAAGCACAGAACGTTACAGTCTCTGATGTCCCTCTGGAATGCTACCCTTGCTCGGATTTCATCAACCTTGTTGTCAAGAGACTGGTCATTGGCAAGAAGAATGCTAGGGAGTGGTGCGTGATGTGCCCGTCTCTGGAGTCTGACCAGAAGACCACCTCGTTTTCCCTCTTTTTCGGAGTCGTGTTTTTGGGTCGCTGCATGCGATCCATTCCGTTGTCCTGTTTGTAAGGCAGAACACAGGATCACGGCGCCGCGAAAAAACATATTCTTGGTCGTACTGATGGTGAGTTGACGCTGATCTTATATTCAGTAGTTCTTCTCGACTGTATGTAATGAAACCTAAGATGACCTGGGGTACCAATGTAAGAAATAACACGTTAAAAAAAACAAAAAACTGCATAGTTTCCTAGGAACGCGAAGCGAGGCGGCCATCTCTGTCTGCGCCGGAGATGAACCTGGTCAAATGTAGTGCATTAAATATGTAGGGTACTAAATATGTAGGGCACTAAATATGTAGGGCACTAAATATGTAGGGTACTAAATAAGTAGGGCACTAAATATGGAGTGTAGAGTGACAATTTCGATGCGAACCTGGCCAGGGTCTATTCCCCGGAGGCACAGGGAGATGGACGAGGGCTATTTCATAGAGACAGAAAGACAGGGAGATGGAGGAGGGCTATTTCAGAGAGACAGAGAGACAGGGAGATGGAGGAGGGCTATTTCATAGAGACAGAAAGACAGGGAGA
Source organism: Oncorhynchus gorbuscha (assembly GCF_021184085.1). Lineage (NCBI taxonomy): Eukaryota > Metazoa > Chordata > Actinopteri > Salmoniformes > Salmonidae > Oncorhynchus > Oncorhynchus gorbuscha. Next base: position 2,244,606 of record NC_060183.1, read on the forward strand.
TGGATGAGGGCTATTTCATAGAGACAGAGACAGGGAGATGGAGGAGGGCTATTTCATAGAGACAGAAAGACAGGGAGATGGAGGAGGGCTATTTCAGAGAGACAGAAATACAGGGAGATGGAGGAGGGCTATTTCATAGAGACAGAAAGACAGGGAGATGGAGGAGGGCTATTTCACTGAGACAGAAAGACAGGGAGATGGAGGAGGGCTATTTCAGAGAGACAGAAAGACAGGGAGATGGAGGAGGGCTATTTCATAGAGACAGAAAGACAGGGAGATGGAGGAGGGCTATTTCACTGAGACAAATAGACAGGGAGATGGAGGAGGGCTATTTCACTGAGACAGAAAGACAGGGAGATGGAGGGCTATTTCATAGAGACAAATAGACAGGGAGATGGAGGAGGGCTATTTCACTGAGACAGAAAGACAGGGAGATGGAGGAGGGCTATTTCACTGAGACAGACAGACAGACAGGGAGGTGAAGGAGGGCTATTTCACTGAGACAGAAAGACAGGGAGATGGAGGAGGGCTATTTCATAGAGACAAATAGACAGGGAGATGGAGGAGGGCTATTTCACTGAGACAGAAAGACAGGGAGATGGAGGAGGGCTATTTCACTGAGACAGACAGACAGGGAGGTGAAGGAGGGCTATTTCAGAGAGACAGAAAGACAGGGAGATGGAGGAGGGCTATTTCACTGAGACAGAAAGACAGGGAGATGGAGGAGGGCTATTTCACTGATACAGAAAGACAGGGAGATGGAGGAGGGCTATTTCACTGAGACGGAAAGACAGGGAGATGGAGGAGGGCTATTTCACTGAGACAGAAAGACAGAGAGATGGAGGAGGGCTATTTCACTGAGACAGAAAGACGGAGAGATGGAGGAGGGCTATTTCACTGAGACAGAAAGACAGAGAGATGGAGGAGGGCTATTTCACTGAGACAGAAAGACAGAGGTGGAGGAGGGCTATTTCATAGAAACAGAAAGACAGAGAGATGGAGGGCTATTTCATAGAAACAGAAAGACAGAGAGATGGAGGGCTATTTCATTGAGACAGAAAGACAGAGAGATGGAGGAGGGCTATTTCACTGAGACAGAAAGACAGGGAGATGGAGGAGGGCTATTTCACTGATACAGAAAGACAGGGAGATGGAGGAGGGCTATTTCACTGAGACAGAAAGACAGGGAGATGGAGGAGGGCTATTTCACTGAGACAGAAAGACAGAGAGATGGAGGAGGGCTATTTCACTGAGACAGAAAGACGGAGAGATGGAGGAGGGCTATTTCACTGAGACAGAAAGACAGAGAGATGGAGGAGGGCTATTTCACTGAGACAGAAAGACAGAGGTGGAGGAGGGCTATTTCATAGAAACAGAAAGACAGAGAGATGGAGGGCTATTTCATAGAAACAGAAAGACAGAGAGATGGAGGGCTATTTCATTGAGACAGAAAGACAGAGAGATGGAGGAGGGCTATTTCACTGAGACAGAAAGACAGAGATGGAGGAGGGCTATTTCACTGAGACAGAAAGACAGAGGTGGAGGAGGGCTATTTCATAGAAACAGAAAGACAGAGAGATGGAGGGCTATTTCATAGAAACAGAAAGACAGAGAGATGGAGGGCTATTTCATTGAGACAGAAAGACAGAGAGATGGAGGAGGGCTATTTCACTGAGACAGAAAGACAGAGAGATGGAGGAGGGCTATTTCACTGAGACAGAAAGACAGAGAGATGGAGGAGGGCTATTTCACTGAGACAGAAAGACGGGGTGAGGAGAAAAGGAAAAGGCAGATAAAAGATGATGGTCAAATGTTTTCTGGTTAAAAGGATGACGTTAGCTGATGGGAGGGTTGGACATTTTCATGTTCGTCTCCCTGGCGATGACATGTTGACATCATTAGGCTGACTTCCTGGTCTGGTTACTAGGAAACCTGCTAATGGATGTCAACAAACTGCAGGAGGGAGGATGGTATTCTCTCTCTCCCCCCATATCTTTCTCTCTCAGTCTTTCTACCTTCTTCTCTCTCTCTCTCTTTCTCTCTCTACTTTTGATGGCATAGAAGGCCCTTCTTGCCTTGTCTCTCTTCTTGCCTTGTCTCTCGCTCATCTACAGCTTACAAATCAAATGTATTTATATAGCCCTTCGTACATCAGCTGATATCTCAAAGTGCTGTCCAGAAACCCAGCCTAAAACCCCAAACAGCAAACAATGCAGGTGTTGAAGCACGTTGGCTAGGAAAAACTCCCAAGAAAGACCAAAACCTAGGAAGAAACCTAGAGAGGAACCAGGCTATGAGGGGTGGCCAGTCTTCTTCTGGCTGTGCCGGGTGGAGATAACAGAACATGGCCAAGATGTTAAAATGTTCATAAATGACCAGCATGGTCAAATAATAGGTCTGGGACAGGTAGCACGTCTGGTGAACAGGTCAGGATTCCATAGCCGCAGGCAGAACAATTGAAACTGGAGCAGCAGCACAGCCAGGTGGACTGGGGACAGCAATGAGTCATCATGCCAGGTAGTCCTGAGGCATGGTCCTACGGCTCAGGACCTCCGAGAGAGAGAAAGAAAGAGAGAATTAGAGAGAGCATACTTCAATTCACACAGGACACCGGATAAGACAAGAGAAGTACTCCAGACATAACAAACTGACCCTAGCCCCAAGACACATAAACTACTGCAGCATAAATACTGGAGGCTGAGACAGGAGGGATCAGGAGACACTGTGGCCCTTTTCCGATGACACCCCTGGACAGGGCCAAACAGGAAGGATATAACCCCACCCACTTTGCTAAAGCATAGCGCCCAGACAACTAGAGGGATATCTTCAACCACCAACTTACCATCCTGAGACAAGGCCGAGTATAGCCCACAAAGATCTCTGCCACGGCACAACCCAAGGAGGGGCGCCAACCCAGACAGGAAGATCACATCAGTGACTCAACCCACTCAAGTGACACACCCCTCCTAGGGACGGCATGGAAGAGCACCAGTAAGCCAGTGTCTCAGCCCCTGTAATAGGGTTAGAGGCAGAGAATCCCAGTGGAAAGAGGGGAACCGGCCAGGCAGAGACAGCAAGGGCGGTTTGTTGCTCCAGAGCCTTTCCGTTCACCTTCTCACTCCTGGGCAAGACTACACTCAATCATATGACCCACTGAAGAGATGAGTCTTCAGTAAAGACTTAAAGGTCAATGTTGAGGCTATATACAGGGTGTTACGGTACAGAGTCAATGTGGAGGCTATATACAGGGGGTACCGGTACAGAGTCAATGTGGAGGCTATATACAGGGTGTACCGGTACAGAGTCAATGTGGAGGCTATATACAGGGTATTACGGTACAGAGTCAATGTGGAGGCTATATACAGGGTATTACGGTACAGAGTCAATGTGGAGGCTATATACAGGGTATTATGGTACAGAGTCAATGTGGAGACTATATACAGGGTATACCGGTACAGAGTCAATGTGGAGGCTATATACAGGGGGTACCGGTACAGAGTCAATATGGAGGCTATATACAGGGTATTACGGTACAGAGTCAATGTGGAGACTATATACAGGGTATTACGGTACAGAGTCAATGTGGAGGCTATATACAGGGTATTACGGTACAGAGTCAATGTGGAGGCTATATACAGGGTATGTGGAGGCTATATACGTACCAGTACAGAGTCAATGTGGAGGCTATATACAGGGTGTACGGTACAGAGTCAATGTGGAGGCTATATACAGAGTCAATGTGGAGGCTATTACGGTACAGAGTCAATGTGGAGGCTATATACAGAGTCAATGGGGTACCGGTACAGAGTCAATGTGGAGGCTATATACAGGGTATTACGGTACAGAGTCAATGTGGAGGCTATATACAGGGTGTTACGGTACAGAGTCAATGTGGAGGCTATATACAGGGTATTACGGTACAGAGTCAATGTGGAGGCTATATACAGAGGGGTACCAGTACAGAGTCAATGTGGAGGCTATATACAGACTACCTGACATGAGGACTCCTTGCTGGTACAGAGTCAATGTGGCGGCTATATACAGGCTATTACGGTACAGAGTCAATGTGGAGGCTATATAGTCCACCAGGGTGTTACTGTTCTGGTACAGAGTCAATGTGGAGGCTATATACAGGGTGTTACGGTGCTTTTACACCTGCATTGTTTGCTGTTTGGGGTTTTAGGCTGGGTTTCTGTACAGCACTTTGAGATATCAGCTGATGTACGAAGAGTGCTATTATATTACGGTACAGAGTCAATGTGGAGGCTATATCCCAGGGTGCCCCAGGTACCAGAGTCAATGTGGAGGCTATATACTGGGTGTTACGGTACAGAGTCAATGTGGAGGCTATATACAGGGTATTACGGTACAGAGTCAATGTGGAGGCTATATACAGGGTATTACGGTACAGAGTCAATGTGGAGGCTATATACAGGGTATACCGGTACAGAGTCAATGTGGAGGCTATATACAGGGTGTACCGGTACAGAGTCAATGTGGAGGCTATATACAGGGTGTTATGGTACAGAGTCAATGTGGAGGCTATATACAGGGTGTTACGGTACAGAGTCAATGTGGAGGCTATATACAGGGTGTTACGGTACAGAGTCAATGTGGAGGCTATATACAGGGTGTTACGGTACAGAGTCAATGTGGAGGCTATATACAGGGTATTACGGTACAGAGTCAATGTGGAGGCTATATACAGGGTATTACGGTACAGAGTCAATGTGGAGGCTATATACAGGGTATTATGGTATAGAGTCAATGTGGAGACTATATACAGGGTATACCGGTACAGAGTCAATGTGGAGGCTATATACAGGGGGTACCGGTACAGAGTCAATGTGGAGGCTATATACAGGGGTTACCGGTACAGAGTCAATGTGTGTGGGTACAGGATAGTCGAGAACATTTGTACATGTAGGCAGGATTAAAAAGTGACATAGATAATAAACAGGGGGGGGGGTGTTGTCTATGCAAATGGTAAGGGAGGCCATTTCTTAAACTGTTCAGCAGTTTAATGGAGGTAGAAGCTGTTAAGGAGCCTTTTGGCCATAGACTTGACGCTCTGGTCCTGCTTGCCGTGCGCTAACAGAGAGAACAGTCTATGACTTGGGTGACTGGAGAATTTGACAATTATTTGGGATGCTTTGTTATGGCAAGGCTAAATGAATTCAGGATTAAAAATGTGCTTAACATGTCACATAAGTTTCCCCACACACCTGTAAGATCCCTCAGCTGAGTAGTGAATTTCAAACACAGATTCAACCACAGACCCGGGAGGTTTTCCAATCCCTTTCAAAGAAGGGTACCTATTGGTAGATGGGTAAAAATATAAAAAACATCTGACATTAAATATTCCTTTGACTTATTAATTACACTTATCAATACACCCAGTCACTACAAAGATACAGGCGTCCTTCGTAACTAATTTGCCGGAGAGGAATGAAACCGCTCAGGGATTTCACCATGAGGCCAATGGAGACTTTAAACAGTTACAGAATTTAATGGCTGTGATAGAGCCAGCACCTCATTTGGCCTCCTTTCGTTCCAGTACTCTGCTGCCTGTGACTGGAACGAATTGCAAAAATCGCTGAAGTTGGAGACTTTTATCTCCCTCACCAACTTCAAACATCAGCTATCTGAGCAGCTAACCGATCGCTGCAGCTGTACATAGTCTATTGGTAAATAGCCCACCCATTTTCACCTACCTCATCCCCATACTGTTTTATTTATTTACTTTTCTGCTCTTTTGCACACCAATATCTCTACATGTACATGACCAACTGATCATTTATCAATCCAGTGTTAATCTGCAAAATTGTAATTATTCGCCTACCTCCTCATGCCTTTTGCACACATTGTATATAGACTCCCCTTTTTTCTCTACTGTGTTATTGACTTGTTAATTGTTTACTCCATGTGTAACTCTGTGTTGTCTGTTCACACTGCTTTGCTTTATCTTGGCCAGGTCGCAGTTGCAAATGAGAACTTGTTCTCAACTAGCCTACCTGGTTAAATAAAGGTGAAATAAAATAATAAAAAATAAAAAATAGGAGATAACTGAGGATGGATCAACAATATTGTGCAACACGAAAGCAATACTGCAAAGAATTTGGTAAAAAATAAAGCTTTTGGCCCTGAATACAAAGTGTTACAACACATTACTCAGTACCACTCTCCATATTTTCAAGCAAAGCGGTGGCTGCATCATGTTATGGGTATGCTTGTAATCCTTTTTCAGGATAAAGTTTATAAGTTTATGTGTCGGGGGGCTAGGGTCAATTTGTTATATCTGGAGTATTTCTCCTGTCTTATCCGGTGTCCTGTTTGAATTTAAGTATGCTCTCTCTAATTCTCTCTTTCTCTCTTTCAGAGGACCTGAACCCTAGTACCATGCCTCAGGACTACCTGGCATGATGACTCCTTGCTGTCCCCGGTCCACCTGGCCGTGCTGCTGCTCCAGTTTCAACTGTTCTGCCTGCAGCTATGGAATCCTGACCTGTTCACTGGAGGTGCTACCTGTCCCAGACCTGCTGTTTTCAACTCTCTAGAGACAGCAGGAGTGGTAGAGATACTCTGAATGATCGGCTATGAAAAGCCAACTGATATTTACTCCTGAGGTGCTGACTTGCTGCACCCTCAACAACTACTGTGATTATTATTATTTGAACAAGCTGGTCATATATGAACATTTGAACATCTTGGCCATGTTCTGTTAAAATCTCCACCCGGCACAGCCAGAAGAGGACTGGCCACCCCACATAGCCTGGTTCCTCTCTAGGTTTCTTCCTAGGTTTAGGCCTTCCTAGGGAGTTTTTCCTAGCCACCGTGCTTCTACACCTACATTGCTTGCTGTTTGGGGTTTTAGGCTGGGTTTCTGTACAGCACTTTGAAATATCAGCTGATGTACGAAGGGCTATATAAATAAATGTGATTTGATTTGATTGAACAAAAAATAAACTGAATGGAGCTATTGCGAAGGCAAAATCCTTAAAGAAAACCGGGTTCAGTTTGTGATTTATCCACCTTTCAGCAGGACAATAATCTAAAACAAAAGTCCAAATCTACACTGGAGCTGCTTACCAAGAAGACAGTGAATTTGCTGAATAACGAGTTAGAGTTTTGACTTGAATCGACCTGAAAATGAAAATGGTTCTCTAGCGATGATCAACAACCAATTTGACAGAGCTTTAAGAATTTTGAAAATAATAGGAAAATATTGCACAATCCAGGTGTGGAAATCTCTTGGAGACTTACCCAGAAAGACTCACAGCTATAATATCTGCCAAAGATGCCTCTACAAAGTATTGACTCAGGGTTGTGAATACTTATGTAAATTAGATTTCTATATTTCATTTTCAATAAATTTGCAAATCTTTTCACTTTGTCGCTACGGGGTCTGTAGATTGGTGAGAAAAAAAGTAATCCACTTTGAATTCAGGCTGCCTGTAACACAATGTGGAATAAATCAATATCTTCTGAAGGCTCCCACACGCCGACGTTCCTTAGAGACCTCATATGACCTGATAAAGTAGTTTAATGCGTTTATAGTTAAATTCTCACAGCTACACAGGGCGTCAATGTGCTTCTCCGTTTCGAAGCTTAGCTGTCAACATTTTGCTGATGTCACCCGTAGATGATATGCAGCATCCACTAATTGATTCATTAATCATCTCTTAAGAACATGAAATTCAGACAGTATGTCAGGTATGCAGATCAAGTCATCAAACGTTCTGTAAATGCACTGTACGCTGTCTATTTCAGAGGCTGCGTACCAATTGGCACACCAGTCCCTTTATAGGGCCCTACTTTTGACCAGGATCCATAGAAGTCTGGTCAAAAGTAGTGCAGTGGACAGGGAGCCATTTGGGATGTATTCTGAGATTCCATCCACAGCATCATTAACATGAACGTATCAAAAGAAACACACCTCAGACTAGATAAAGGCATCAAAAAAGCCTTCTATATGCAAATTAGTACAGTTTAGAAAGGAAAGGGGGCAACAGCATCATCTTCATCATCACAAACTATCCCATTGCTGACCAGTTAGAGCTAGTTAGGGGTATCTGTAAACCTTGAGGAAAACCAAACCCATACATCCCTCTAGCTAGTATCAGGTATGAAGGTAAGACGCAGATGCAGACAATGGTTGAATAATTCAACAGGGGCAGACAATGGACAGGTCAAGGCAGGCAGGCTCAAGGTCAGGCAGAGTAGTCATGCAGGTGGGTTCAGAGTCAGGACAGGCAAGGGTCAAAACCAGGAAGGTGAGAAAAAGAGAGACTGGGAAAAGCAGGAGCTGAGAACAAAAACGCTGGTTGACTTGTCAAACAAGACAAACTGGCAACAGACAAACAGCGAACACAGGTATAAATACACGGGCGACGCCTGGAGGGGGGGTTGGAGACAATCACACAGACAGGGGAAAAAGATCAGGGTGTGACAGTACCCCCCCCCCCTAGGGGCGCCACCTGGCATCCTTCCTGGCCGCATACCTGGTTGACCGGGGTGCCTGTGGTGGAAGTCGGCAATGAGGGTCCAGGATCTCTCCTCCGGGCCATAACCCTCCCAGTCAACCAGGTACTGGAAACCCCTACCCCATGGTTGAACACTCAGGAGGCGTCTCAATGTGTATGTCGGAAGGCCATCGATGAAAAGGGGGGGGGGGGGTTACGGGACTCCACCCGGAGTGGCAGGTCCCAGGTGGAGCGACATTCCCTCTGCCTGAGAAGATATCGTGGAGCAATGGTCTGGTGATGATCCGCTTGTCGCCGATACCTGGAAGTGGTCTTCAACCGAGCGGCCCGGGGAAAAGCAGAAGCTGATATCCCAAGGCACACTTGAAGGGCGAGAGACCCGTGGCAGAGCAAGGAAGGGATTTGCGAGCGTTCTCAACCCACACCAGTTGCTGACTCCAGGTGGTAGGGTTGGCGGAGACTAGGCAGCGAAGAGTCGTCTCTAAGTCCTGGTTGGCTCGCCCCTTACTGGCTGTTGGACTGGAGGTGGAATCCGGAGGACTGGCTGGCCGATGACCCAATGAGAGTGCAGAACGCATTCAAGAACCGGGTCGAGAACTGAAGACCCCGGTCAGAGACCATGTCCACCGGGAGTCCGCTGATCCGGAAGACGTTCTGCACCTTAAGCTGGGTCGTCTCCTTGGCCGAGGGACATTTGGGGAGAGGAATGTTGTGGGCGGCTTTGTAAAACCGGTTGACCACAGTCAGGTGGCAATGTTGCCCTCAGACGGGGGGAGACCTGTGACGAAATCCGGGGATATGGGACCAGGGACGGTGAGGGACAGGCTGTGGTTGGAGAAGACCAGCCGTGGAGTCTTGTTCTGTGCGCAGAACGTGCAGGCAGCAACAAATAAGGCAACATCCGGAGTCATAGTAGGCCACCAAAAGCGTTGTTGCACGAAAGCCAGGGTCTGACGAGAGCCTGGGTGACAGGAACGAGGTGGGAAGGATGGTCTCGGGCTCTGGGGTGGTAACAATGGAGTTATAGCGGCAAGACAGCGAATCCGGATTGACGTATTAGAACCCGGCCGGTAGGAGAGGGAAAAGTTGAACCAGGTAAACAGGGCCCATTTCGCCTGCCTGAAGTTGAAGCGCATGATGGGGCAGAGATACTCCAGGTTTTTGTGGTCGGTCCACACAATGAACGGATGTTCCGCCTCTTCTAACCAGTGCCTCCATTCCTCCAATGACATCTTCACTGGTGAGGCAGTGGGAGAAGAAGGCGCAGGGATGCAGCTTAAGGTCCAGGGCAGAACGTTGGGACATAACAGCCGCCACTCCAACATCTGAAGCGTCGGCCTCCACAACAACTGACGGGAAGGGTAGGAGCAGTGGTGAAGCGGTGTTTAAGGTCCCGGAATGCCTGGTCAGCAACAGAGGACCACGTGAACAGAACCTTGGTAGAGGTGAGTGCAAACAGGGGGGAAGCCAGGGTGCTGTAACCCCGGATAAAGCAACGTTAAAATCTCACGTTCTCGGGATCCAACTGGACAATCCCAGCAGAGATGATGTAGCCCAGAAAGGGAATCGTGGAGTGATGAAACTCGCACATTTCCGCCTTAACTGGTTCTCCAGAAGGCGCTGGAGAACCTGCCAGACGTGGAGCATGTGTTCTTGTGGGGAGCAGGAGAAGATGAGGATGTCATCAATGTAAAGTCCAGCTCTGTGGAGTATAACCCTAACCCTAAACCTCTAATTTTATTTCTCTCTCTCTTCTCTCGGAGAACCTGAGCCCTAGGACCATGTCTCAGGACGACCTGGCCTGATGGCTCCTTGCTGTCCCCAGTCCACCTGCTGCTGCTCCAGTTTCAACTCTTCAGCCTGCGGCTATGGAACCCTGACCTGTTTACCGGAAGTGCTACCTGTCCCAGACCTGCTGTTTTCGACTATCTCTCTCTCTCTACCGCACCTGCTCTCTCGAACTAGACTATGAAAAGCCAACTGACATTTACTCCTGAGGTGCTGACCTGTTGCACCCTCTACAACCCCTGTGATTATTATTATTTGACCCTGCTGGTCATCTATAAACGTTTGAACAACTTGGCCATGTTCTGTTATAATCTCCACCCAGCACAGCCAAAAGAGGATTGGATAATCATTTCTTCCTACGTTCCTGCCTTTTGAGGGAGTTTTTACAAGTGTAATGATCGTTGTTGGAAGGATGGTCGGACCAAGATGCAGCGTGGGGTAGATTAATCATTCTTATTTATGATAACCGGCACAAAACAAGAATGAGTAACAAAACGAAACGTACAGCTTTGTAGGGCTAAAAAGTAACCCCCCCTGTTCCGCACGAGGATCCGCCAACTTCGGTGGTGCCTCTGGTGCGGGGATCGTCGCCGGAAGTGCCGGACCGTGGATCGTCGCCGGGGACTCCGGACCGTGGCTCATCGCCGGAGGTACCGGACCGTAGATTGTCGCTGTGGTCTCCGGATCGAAGATTGTCGCTAGGGTCTCCGGACCGTAGATCGTCGCCGTGGTCTCCGGACCGTAGATCGTCGCCGGGGTCTCCGGACCGTAGATCGTCGCCGGGGTCTCCGGACCGTAGATCGTCGCCGGCGGAACCTCACCGTAGATCGTCGCCGGGGACACTGGAGGCTCCGGGACTCGGATCATCACTGGAGGCTTCGGGACTCGGATCATCACTGGAGACCATCGCTGGAGGCTCCGGACTGCAGACCGTCGCTGGAGGCTCCGGACTGGGAACCGTCTCTGGAGGCTCTGGACTGGGAACCGTCTCTGGAGGCTCTGGACTGCAGACCGTCGCTGGAGGCTCTGGACTGCAGACCGTCGCTGGAGGCCTGGAGTGTGGAGCCGAACAGGACGTACCTGGCTGTGGAGGCGCACTGGAGACACGGTGCGTAGAACCGGCACACATTGTACCGGAACGGTGACACACAACTCAGGGCGAGTGCATGGAGGAGACACAGGATGTACCGGACTCGGGAGGCGCATTGGAGGCCAGAAAAGGAAAAACTAGACTACCCACCCTAGTCGCACCCTGACCTAACCAAAATAAAGAAATAAAAGGTTCTCGAAGGTCAGGGCGTGACAACAAGCCACCGTGTTTCTACATCTGCATTGCTTGCTGTTTGGGGTTTTAGGATGGGTTTCTTTACAGAACTTTGATATATCTGCTGATGTAATATAATCATTTGATTGATTGATTGATGAACTAATATCCCTACAGGTGTAGACCAGATGAACTAATATCCCTATAGGTGTAGACTAGAACATAACTAATATCCCTACAGGTGTAGACTAGAACATAACTAATATCCCTACAGGTGTAGACTAGATGAACTAATATCCCTACAGGTGTAGACTAGATGAACTAATATCCCTACAGGTGTAGACTAGAACATAACTAATATCCCTACAGGTGTAGACTAGATGAACTAATATCCCTACAGGTGTAGACTAGATGAACTAATATCCCTACAGGTGTAGACTAGATGAACTAATATCCCTACAGGTGTAGACTAGAACATAACTAATATCCCTACAGGTGTAGACTAGAACATAACTAATATCCCTACAGGTATAGACTAGATGAACTAATATCCCTACAGGTGTAGACTAGAACATAACTAATATCCCTACAGGTGTAGACTAGATGAACTAATATCCCTACAGGTGTAGACTAGATGAACTAATATCGCTACAGGTGTAGACTAGATGAACTAATATCCCTACAGGTGTAGACTAGATGAACTAATATCCCTACAGGTGTAGACTAGATGAACTAATATCCCTACAGGTGTAGACTAGAACATAACTAATATCCCTACAGGTGTAGACTAGATGAACTAATATCCCTACAGGTGTAGACTAGAACATAACTAATATCCCTACAGGTGTAGACTAGATGAACTAATATCCCTACAGGTGTAGACTAGAACATAACTAATATCCCTACAGGTGTAGACTAGAACATAACTAATATCCCTACAGGTGTAGACTAGATGAACTAATATCCCTACAGGTGTAGACTAGAACATAACTAATATCCCTACAGGTGTAGACTAGAACATAACTAATATCCCTACAGGTGTAGACTAGATGAACTAATATCCCTACAGGTGTAGACTAGAACATAACTAATATCCCTACAGGTGTAGACTAGATGAACTAATATCCCTACAGGTGTAGACTAGAACATAACTAATATCCCTACAGGTGTAGACTAGAACATAACTAATATCCCTACAGGTGTAGACTAGATGAACTAATATCCCTACAGGTGTAGACTAGATGAACTAATATCCCTACAGGTGTAGACTAGATGAACTAATATCCCTACACGTGTAGACCAGATGAACTAATATCCCTACAGGTGTAGACCAGAACATAACTAATATCCCTACAGGTGTAGACTAGATGAACTAATATCCCTACAGGTGTAGACTAGAACATAACTAATATCCCTACAGGTGTAGACTAGAACATAACTAATATCCCTACAGGTGTAGACTAGATGAACTAATATCCCTACAGGTGTAGACTAGATGAACTAATATCCCTACAGGTGTAGACTAGATGAACTAATATCCCTACAGGTGTAGACTAGAACATAACTAATATCCCTACAGGTGTAGACTAGAACATAACTAATATCCCTACAGGTGTAGACTAGATGAACTAATATCCCTACAGGTGTAGACTAGATGAACTAATATCCCTACAGGTGTAGACTAGATGAACTAATATCCCTACAGGTGTAGACTAGAACATAACTAATATCCCTACAGGTATAGACTAGATGAACTAATATCCCTACAGGTGTAGACTAGATGAACTAATATCCCTACAGGTGTAGACTAGATGAACTAATATCCCTACAGGTGTAGACTAGATGAACTAATATCCCTACAGGTGTAGACTAGAACATAACTAATATCCCTACAGGTGTAGACTAGAACATAACTAATATCCCTACAGGTGTAGACTAGATGAACTAATATCCCTACAGGTGTAGACTAGATGAACTAATATCCCTACAGGTGTAGACTAGAACATAACTAATATCCCTACAGGTGTAGACTAGAACATAACTAATATCCCTACAGGTGTAGACTAGATGAACTAATATCCCTACAGGTGTAGACTAGATGAACTAATATCCCTACAGGTGTAGACTAGATGAACTAATATCCCTACAGGTGTAGACTAGAACATAACTAATATCCCTACAGGTGTAGACTAGAACATAACTAATATCCCTACAGGTGTAGACTAGAACATAACTAATATCCCTACAGGTGTAGACTAGATGAACTAATATCCCTACAGGTGTAGACTAGAACATAACTAATATCCCTACAGGTGTAGACTAGATGAACTAATATCCCTACAGGTGTAGACTAGATGAACTAATATCCCTACAGGTGTAGACTAGATGAACTAATATCCCTACAGGTGTAGACTAGATGAACTAATATCCCTACAGGTGTAGACTAGATAACTAATATCCCTACAGGTGTAGACTAGATGAACTAATATCCCTACAGGTGTAGACTAGAACATAACTAATATCCCTACAGGTGTAGACTAGATGAACTAATATCCCTACAGGTGTAGACTAGATGAACTAATATCCCTACAGGTGTAGACTAGATGAACTAATATCCCTACAGGTGTAGACTAGAACATAACTAATATCCCTACAGGTGTAGACTAGAACATAACTAATATCCCTACAGGTGTAGACTAGATGAACTAATATCCCTACAGGTGTAGACTAGAACATAACTAATATCCCTACAGGTGTAGACTAGAACATAACTAATATCCCTACAGGTGTAGACTAGATGAACTAATATCCCTACAGGTGTAGACTAGATGAACTAATATCCCTACAGGTGTAGACTAGATGAACTAATATCCCTACAGGTGTAGACTAGAACATAACTAATATCCCTACAGGTATAGACTAGATGAACTAATATCCCTACAGGTGTAGACTAGATGAACTAATATCCCTACAGGTGTAGACTAGATGAACTAATATCCCTACAGGTGTAGACTAGATGAACTAATATCCCTACAGGTGTAGACTAGAACATAACTAATATCCCTACAGGTGTAGACTAGATGAACTAATATCCCTACAGGTGTAGACTAGAACATAACTAATATCCCTACAGGTGTAGACTAGAACATAACTAATATCCCTACAGGTGTAGACTAGATGAACTAATATCCCTACAGGTGTAGACTAGATGAACTAATATCCCTACAGGTGTAGACTAGAACATAACTAATATCCCTACAGGTGTAGACTAGAACATAACTAATATCCCTACAGGTGTAGACTAGATGAACTAATATCCCTACAGGTGTAGACTAGATGAACTAATATCCCTACAGGTGTAGACTAGAACATAACTAATATCCCTACAGGTGTAGACTAGATGAACTAATATCCCTACAGGTGTAGACTAGATGAACTAATATCCCTACAGGTGTAGACTAGATGAACTAATATCCCTACAGGTGTAGACTAGAACATAACTAATATCCCTACAGGTGTAGACTAGATGAACTAATATCCCTACAGGTGTAGACTAGATGAACTAATATCCCTACAGGTGTAGACTAGATGAACTAATATCCCTACAGGTGTAGACTAGAACATAACTAATATCCCTACAGGTGTAGACTAGATGAACTAATATCCCTACAGGTGTAGACTAGATGAACTAATATCCCTACAGGTGTAGACTAGATGAACTAATATCCCTACAGGTGTAGACTAGAACATAACTAATATCCCTACAGGTGTAGACTAGAACATAACTAATATCCCTACAGGTGTAGACTAGAACATAACTAATATCCCTACAGGTGTAGACTAGAACATAACTAATATCCCTACAGGTGTAGACTAGATGAACTAATATCCCTACAGGTGTAGACTAGATGAACTAATATCCCTACAGGTGTAGACTAGATGAACTAATATCCCTACAGGTGTAGACTAGAACATAACTAATATCCCTACAGGTGTAGACTAGATGAACTAATATCCCTACAGGTGTAGACTAGATGAACTAATATCCCTACAGGTGTAGACTAGAACATAACTAATATCCCTACAGGTGTAGACTAGAACATAACTAATATCCCTACAGGTGTAGACTAGAACATAACTAATATCCCTACAGGTGTAGACTAGATGAACTAATATCCCTACAGGTGTAGACTAGATGAACTAATATCCCTACAGGTGTAGACTAGAACATAACTAATATCCCTACAGGTGTAGACTAGAACATAACTAATATCCCTACAGGTGTAGACTAGAACATAACTAATATCCCTACAGGTGTAGACTAGATGAACTAATATCCCTACAGGTGTAGACTAGATGAACTAATATCCCTACAGGTGTAGACTAGATGAACTAATATCCCTACAGGTGTAGACTAGAACATAACTAATATCCCTACAGGTGTAGACTAGATGAACTAATATCCCTACAGGTGTAGACTAGATGAACTAATATCCCTACAGGTGTAGACTAGAACATAACTAATATCCCTACAGGTGTAGACTAGATGAACTAATATCCCTACAGGTGTAGACTAGAACATAACTAATATCCCTACAGGTGTAGACTAGAACATAACTAATATCCCTACAGGTGTAGACTAGAACATAACTAATATCCCTACAGGTGTAGACTAGAACATAACTAATATCCCTACAGGTGTAGACTAGATGAACTAATATCCCTACAGGTGTAGACTAGATGAACTAATATCCCTACAGGTGTAGACTAGAACATAACTAATATCCCTACAGGTGTAGACTAGAACATAACTAATATCCCTACAGGTGTAGACTAGATGAACTAATATCCCTACAGGTGTAGACTAGATGAACTAATATCCCTACAGGTGTAGACTAGAACATAACTAATATCCCTACAGGTGTAGACTAGATGAACTAATATCCCTACAGGTGTAGACTAGATGAACTAATATCCCTACAGGTGTAGACTAGAACATAACTAATATCCCTACAGGTGTAGACTAGATGAACTAATATCCCTACAGGTGTAGACTAGAACATAACTAATATCCCTACAGGTGTAGACTAGAACATAACTAATATCCCTACAGGTGTAGACTAGAACATAACTAATATCCCTACAGGTGTAGACTAGAACATAACTAATATCCCTACAGGTGTAGACTAGAACATAACTAATATCCCTACAGGTGTAGACTAGAACATAACTAATATCCCTACAGGTGTAGACTAGATGAACTAATATCCCTACAGGTGTAGACTAGAACATAACTAATATCCCTACAGGTGTAGACTAGATGAACTAATATCCCTACAGGTGTAGACTAGATGAACTAATATCCCTACAGGTGTAGACTAGAACATAACTAATATCCCTACAGGTGTAGACTAGATGAACTAATATCCCTACAGGTGTAGACTAGATGAACTAATATCCCTACAGGTGTAGACTAGAACATAACTAATATCCCTACAGGTGTAGACTAGATGAACTAATATCCCTACAGGTGTAGACTAGAACATAACTAATATCCCTACAGGTGTAGACTAGATGAACTAATATCCCTACAGGTGTAGACTAGATGAACTAATATCCCTACAGGTGTAGACTAGATGAACTAATATCCCTACAGGTGTAGACTAGATGAACTAATATCCCTACAGGTGTAGACTAGATGAACTAATATCCCTACAGGTGTAGACTAGAACATAACTAATATCCCTACAGGTGTAGACTAGATGAACTAATATCCCTACAGGTGTAGACTAGATGAACTAATATCCCTACAGGTGTAGACTAGATGAACTAATATCCCTACAGGTGTAGACTAGATGAACTAATATCCCTACAGGTGTAGACTAGAACATAACTAATATCCCTACAGGTGTAGACTAGATGAACTAATATCCCTACAGGTGTAGACTAGAACATAACTAATATCCCTACAGGTGTAGACTAGATGAACTAATATCCCTACAGGTGTAGACTAGAACATAACTAATATCCCTACAGGTGTAGACTAGAACATAACTAATATCCCTACAGGTGTAGACTAGATGAACTAATATCCCTACAGGTGTAGACTAGATGAACTAATATCCCTACAGGTGTAGACTAGAACATAACTAATATCCCTACAGGTGTAGACTAGAACATAACTAATATCCCTACAGGTGTAGACTAGATGAACTAATATCCCTACAGGTGTAGACTAGATGAACTAATATCCCTACAGGTGTAGACTAGATGAACTAATATCCCTACAGGTGTAGACTAGATGAACTAATATCCCTACAGGTGTAGACTAGAACATAACTAATATCCCTACAGGTGTAGACTAGAACATAACTAATATCCCTACAGGTGTAGACTAGATGAACTAATATCCCTACAGGTGTAGACTAGATGAACTAATATCCCTACAGGTGTAGACTAGATGAACTAATATCCCTACAGGTGTAGACTAGAACATAACTAATATCCCTACAGGTGTAGACTAGATGAACTAATATCCCTACAGGTGTAGACTAGATGAACTAATGTCCCTACAGGTGTAGACTAGAACATAACTAATATCCCTACAGGTGTAGACTAGAACATAACTAATGTCCCTACAGGTGTAGACTAGAACATAACTAATATCCCTACAGGTGTAGACTAGATGAACTAATATCCCTACAGGTGTAGACTAGAACATAACTAATATCCCTACAGGTGTAGACTAGAACATAACTAATATCCCTACAGGTGTAGACTAGAACATAACTAATGTCCCTACAGGTGTAGACTAGAACATAACTAATATCCCTACAGGTGTAGACTAGATGAACTAATATCCCTACAGGTGTAGACTAGAACATAACTAATATCCCTACAGGTGTAGACTAGAACATAACTAATATCCCTACAGGTGTAGACTAGATGAACTAATATCCCTACAGGTGTAGACTAGAACATAACTAATATCCCTACAGGTGTAGACTAGAACATAACTAATATCCCTACAGGTGTAGACTAGATGAACTAATATCCCTACAGGTGTAGACTAGATGAACTAATATCCCTACAGGTGTAGACTAGAACATAACTAATATCCCTACAGGTGTAGACTAGAACATAACTAATATCCCTACAGGTGTAGACTAGAACATAACTAATATCCCTACAGGTGTAGACTAGAACATAACTAATATCCCTACAGGTGTAGACTAGATGAACTAATATCCCTACAGGTGTAGACTAGATGAACTAATATCCCTACAGGTGTAGACTAGAACATAACTAATATCCCTACAGGTGTAGACTAGAACATAACTAATATCCCTACAGGTGTAGACTAGAACATAACTAATATCCCTACAGGTGTAGACTAGATGAACTAATATCCCTACAGGTGTAGACTAGAACATAACTAATATCCCTACAGGTGTAGACTAGATGAACTAATATCCCTACAGGTGTAGACTAGATGAACTAATATCCCTACAGGTGTAGACTAGAACATAACTAATATCCCTACAGGTGTAGACTAGAACATAACTAATATCCCTACAGGTGTAGACTAGATGAACTAATATCCCTACAGGTGTAGACTAGAACATAACTAATATCCCTACAGGTGTAGACTAGAACATAACTAATATCCCTACAGGTGTAGACTAGATGAACTAATATCCCTACAGGTGTAGACTAGATGAACTAATATCCCTACAGGTGTAGACTAGATGAACTAATATCCCTACAGGTGTAGACTAGAACATAACTAATATCCCTACAGGTGTAGACTAGAACATAACTAATGTCCCTACAGGTGTAGACTAGAACATAACTAATATCCCTACAGGTGTAGACTAGAACATAACTAATATCCCTACAGGTGTAGACTAGAACATAACTAATATCCCTACAGGTGTAGACTAGATGAACTAATATCCCTACAGGTGTAGACTAGATGAACTAATATCCCTACAGGTGTAGACTAGAACATAACTAATATCCCTACAGGTGTAGACTAGAACATAACTAATATCCCTACAGGTGTAGACTAGAACATAACTAATATCCCTACAGGTGTAGACTAGATGAACTAATATCCCTACAGGTGTAGACTAGATGAACTAATATCCCTACAGGTGTAGACTAGAACATAACTAATATCCCTACAGGTATAGACTAGATGAACTAATATCCCTACAGGTGTAGACTAGATGAACTAATATCCCTACAGGTGTAGACTAGATGAACTAATATCCCTACAGGTGTAGACTAGAACATAACTAATATCCCTACAGGTGTAGACTAGATGAACTAATGTCCCTACAGGTGTAGACTAGATGAACTAATATCCCTACAGGTGTAGACTAGATGAACTAATATCCCTACAGGTGTAGACTAGATGAACTAATATCCCTACAGGTATAGACTAGATGAACTAATGTCCCTACAGGTGTAGACTAGATGAACTAATATCCCTACAGGTGTAGACTAGATGAACTAATATCCCTACAGGTGTAGACTAGATGAACTAATATCCCTACAGGTGTAGACTAGATGAACTAATATCCCTACAGGTGTAGACTAGATGAACTAATATCCCTACAGGTGTAGACTAGATGAACTAATATCCCTACAGGTGTAGACTAGATGAACTAATATCCCTACAGGTGTAGACTAGATGAACTAATATCCCTACAGGTGTAGACTAGAACATAACTAATATCCCTACAGGTGTAGACTAGATGAACTAATATCCCTACAGGTGTAGACTAGAACATAACTAATATCCCTACAGGTGTAGACTAGATGAACTAATGTCCCTACAGGTGTAGACTAGATGAACTAATATCCCTACAGGTGTAGACTAGATGAACTAATATCCCTACAGGTGTAGACTAGAACATAACTAATATCCCTACAGGTGTAGACTAGATGAACTAATATCCCTACAGGTGTAGACTAGAACATAACTAATATCCCTACAGGTGTAGACTAGATGAACTAATATCCCTACAGGTGTAGACTAGAACATAACTAATATCCCTACAGGTGTAGACTAGAACATAACTAATATCCCTACAGGTGTAGACTAGAACATAACTAATATCCCTACAGGTGTAGACTAGATGAACTAATATCCCTACAGGTGTAGACTAGAACATAACTAATATCCCTACAGGTGTAGACTAGAACATAACTAATATCCCTACAGGTGTAGACTAGAACATAACTAATATCCCTACAGGTGTAGACTAGATGAACTAATATCCCTACAGGTGTAGACTAGATGAACTAATATCCCTACAGGTGTAGACTAGAACACGATGACTCCATCTGTATCAACCTGTCTGTTAGTCAGGGGACTCCATCTGTATCAACCTGTCTGTTAGTCAGGGGACTCCATCTGTATCAACCTGTCTGTTAGTCAGTCAGGGGACTCCATCTGTATCAACCTGTCTGTTAGTCAGGGGACTCCATCTGTATCAACCTGTCTGTTAGTCAGTCAGGGGACTCCATCTGTATCAACCTGTCTGTTAGTCAGGGGACTCCATCTGTATCAACCTGTCTGTTAGTCAGGGGACTCCATCTGTATCAACCTGTCTGTTAGTCAGGGGACTCCATCTGTATCAACCTGTCTGTTAGTCAGGGGACTCCATCTGTATCAACCTGTCTGTTAGTCAGGGGACTCCATCTGTATCAACCTGTCTGTTAGTCAGGGGACTCCATCTGTATCAACCTGTCTGTTAGTCAGGGGACTCCATCTGTATCAACCTGTCTGTTAGTCAGGGGACTCCATCTGTATCAACCTGTGTGTTAGTCAGGGGACTCCATCTGTATCAACCTGTCTGTTAGTCAGGAGACTCCATCTGTATCAACCTGTCTGTTAGTCAGGGGTCTCCATCTGTATCAACCTGTGTGTTAGTCAGGGGACTCCATCTGTATCAACCTGTCTGTTAGTCAGGAGACTCCATCTGTATCAACCTGTCTGTTAGTCAGGGGACTCCATCTGTATCAACCTGTCTGTTAGTCAGGAGACTCCATCTGTGTCAACCTGTCTGTCAGTCAGGGGACTCCATCTGTATCAACCTGTCTGTTAGTCAGTCAGGGGACTCCATCTGTATCAACCTGTCTGTTAGTCAGTCAGGGGACTCCATCTGTATCAACCTGTCTGTTAGTCAGGGGACTCCATCTGTATCAACCTGTCTGTTAGTCAGGGGACTCCATCTGTATCAACCTGTCTGTTAGTCAGTCAGGAGACTCCATCTGTATCAACCTGTCTGTTAGTTAGTCAGGGGGCTCCATCTGTATCAACCTGTCTGTTAGTCAGGGGCTCCATCTGTATCAACCTGTCTGTTAGTCAGGGGACTCCATCTGTATCAACCTGTCTGTTAGTCAGGTGGCTCCATCTGTATCAACCTGTCTGTTAGTCAGGGGGTTCCATCTGTATCAACCTGTCTGTCAGTCAGGGGACTCCATCTGTATCAACCTGTCTGTCAGTCAGGGGACTCCATCTGTATCAACCTGTCTGTTAGTCAGTCAGGGGACTCCATTTGTATCAACCTGTCTGTTAGTCATGGGACTCCATCTGTATCAACCTGTCTGTTAGTCAGGGGACTCCATCTGTATCAACCTGTCTGTTAGTCAGTCAGGATCTGTATCAACCTGTCTGTCAGTCAGGGGACTCCATCTGTATCAACCTGTCTGTTAGTCAGGGGACTCCATCTGTATCAACCTGTTAGTCAGTCAGGGGACTCCATCTGTATCAACCTGTCTGTTAGTCAGGGGACTCCATCTGTATCAACCTGTTAGTCAGTCAGGGGACTCCATCTGTATCAACCTGTCTGTTACTCAGTCAGAGGACTCCATCTGTATCAACCTGTCTGTTAGGCAGGGGACTCCATCTGTATCAACCTGTCTGTTAGTCAGTCAGTAGACTCCATCTGTATCAACCTGTCTGTTAGTCAGGGGACTCCATCTGTATCAACCTGTCTGTCAGGAGACTCCAGTCAACCTGTCTGTCAGTCAGGGGACTCCATCTGTATCAACCTGTCTGTTAGTCAGTCAGGGCTCCATCTGTATCAACCTGTCTGTTAGTCAGTCAGGGGACTCCATCTGTATCAACCTGTCTGTTAGTCAGGGGACTCCATCTGTATCAACCTGTCTGTTAGTCAAGGACTCCATCTGTATCAACCTGTCTGTAAGTCAGTCAGGGGTCTCCATCTGTATCAACCTGTCTGTTAGTCAGGGACCTCCAGGGACTCCATCTGTATCAACCTGTCTGTTAGTCAGGGGACTCCATCTGTATCAACCTGTCTGTTAGTCAGGGGACTCCATCTGTATCAACCTGTCTGTTAGTCAGTCAGTCAGTCAGGGGCTCCATCTGTATCAACCTGTCTGTTAGTCCATCTGTATCAACCTGTCTGTTCAGTCAGGGGACTCCATCTGTATCAACCTGTCTGTTAGTCAGGGGTCTCCATCTGTATCAACCTGTCTGTTAGTCAGGGGGCTCCATCTGTATCAACCTGTCTGTCAGTCAGGGGACTCCATCTGTATCAACCTGTCAGTCTGTTAGTCAGGGGACTCCATCTGTATCAACCTGTCTGTTAGTCAGGGGACACCATCTGTATCAACCTGTCTGTTAGTCAGGGGACTCCATCTGTATCAACCTGTCTGTTAGTCAGGGGTTCCATCTGTATCAACCTGTCTGTCAGTCAGGGGACTCCATCTGTATCAATCTGTCTGTTAGTCAGGGGGCTCCATCTGTATCAACCTGTCTGTTAGTCAGGGGGTTCCATCTGTATCAACCTGTCTGTCAGTCAGGGGACTCCATCTGTATCAACCTGTCTGTCGGTCAGGGGACTCCATCTGTATCAACCTGTCTGTCAGTCAGGGGATTCCATCTGTATCAACCTGTCTGTTAGTCAGGAGATTCCATCTGTATCAACCTGTCTGTTAGTCAGTCAGTGGACTCCATCTGTATCAACCTGTCTGTTAGTCAGTCAGGGGACTCCATCTGTATCAACCTGTCTGTTAGTCAGGGGACTCCATCTGTATAAACCTGTCTGTTAGTCAGGGGTTCCATCTGTATCAACCTGTCTGTTAGTCAGGGGACTCCATCTGTATCAACCTGACTGTTAGTCAGGGGACACCATCTGTATCAACCTGTCTGTTAGTCAGGGGACTCCATCTGTATCAACCTGTCTGTTAGTCAGTCAGGCGGCTCCATCTGTATCAACCTGTCTGTCAGTCAGGGGACTCCATCTGTATCAACCTGTTTGTTAGTCAGTCAGGGGACTCCATCTGTATCAACCTGTCTGTTAGTCAGGGGACTCCATCTGTATCAACATGTCTGTTAGTCAGGGGACTCCATCTGTATCAACCTGTCTGTTAGTTATGGGGCTCCATCTGTATCAACCTGTCTGTTAGTCAGTCAGGGGACTCCATCTGTATCAACCTGTCTGTTAGTCAGGAGACTCCATCTGTATCAACCTGTCTGTCTTTCAGTCAGGGGACTCCATCTGTATCAACCTGTCTGTTAGTCAGTCAGGGGACTCCATCTGTATCAACCTGTCTGTTAGTCAGTCAGGGGACTTCATCTGTATCAACCTGTCTGTTAGTCAGGGGACTCCATCTGTATCAACCTGTCTGTTAGTCAGGGGACTCCATCTGTATCAACCTGTCTGTTAGTCAGTCAGGAGACTCCATCTGTATCAACCTGTTAGTCAGTCAGGGGACTCCATCTGTATCAACCTGTCTGTTAGTCAGTCAGTAGGACTCCATCTGTATCAACCTGTCTGTTAGTCAGTCAGGGGACTCCATCTGTATCAACCTGTCTGTTAGTCAGGGGACTCCATCTGTATCAACCTGTCTGTAAGTCAGGGGACTCCATCTGTATCAACCTGTCTGTAAGTCAGTCAGGAGTCTCCATCTGTATCAACCTGTCTGTTAGTCAGGGGCTCCATCTGTATCAACCTGTCTGTTAGTCAGGGGACTCCATCTGTATCAACCTGTCTGTTAGTCAGGGGGCTCCATCTGTATCAACCTGTCTGTTAGTCAGGGGGTTCCATCTGTATCAACCTGTCTGTCAGTCAGGGGACTCCATCTGTATCAACCTGTCTGTCAGTCAGGGGACTCCATCTGTATCAACCTGTCTGTTAGTCAGTCAGGGGACTCCATTTGTATCAACCTGTCTGTTAGTCATGGGACTCCATCTGTATCAACCTGGCTGTTAGTCAGGGGACTCCATCTGTATCAACCTGTCTGTTAGTCAGTCAGGATCTGTATCAACCTGTCTGTCAGTCAGGGGACTCCATCTGTATCAACCTGTCTGTTAGTCAGGGGACTCCATCTGTATCAACCTGTTAGTCAGTCAGGGGACTCCATCTGTATCAACCTGTCTGTTAGTCAGGGACTCCATCTGTATCAACCTGTTAGTCAGTCAGGGGACTCCATCTGTATCAACCTGTCTGTTACTCAGTCAGAGGACTCCATCTGTATCAACCTGTCTGTCAGTCAGGGGACTCCATCTGTATCAACCTGTCTGTTAGTCAGTCAGGAGACTCCATCTGTATCAACCTGTCTGTTAGTTAGTCAGGGGGCTCCATCTGTATCAACCTGTCTGTTAGTCAGGGGACTCCATCTGTATCAACCTGTCTGTTAGTTATGGGGCTCCATCTGTATCAACCTGTCTGTCAGTCAGGAGACTCCATCTGTATCAACCTGTCTGTCAGTCAGGGGACTCCATCTGTATCAACCTGTCTGTTAGTCAGTCAGGAGACTCCATCTGTATCAACCTGTCTGTTAGTTAGTCAGGGGGCTCCATCTGTATCAACCTGTCTGTTAGTCAGGGGACTCCATCTGTATCAACCTGTCTGTTAGTTATGGGCCTCCATCTGTATCAACCTGTCTGTTAGTCAGTCAGGGGACTCCATCTGTATCAACCTGTCTGTTAGTCAGGAGACTCCATCTGTATCAACCTGTCTGTCTTTCAGTCAGGGGACTCCATCTGTATCAACCTGTCTGTTAGTCAGTCAGGGGACTCCATCTGTATCAACCTGTCTGTTAGTCAGTCAGGGGACTCCATCTGTATCAACCTGTCTGTTAGTCAGGGACTCCATCTGTATCAACCTGTCTGTTAGTCAGGGACTCCATCTGTATCAACCTGTCTGTTAGTCAGTCAGGAGACTCCATCTGTATCAACCTGTCTGTTAGTCAGTCAGGGGACTCCATCTGTATCAACCTGTCTGTTAGTCAGTCAGTAGACTCCATCTGTATCAACCTGTCTGTTAGTCAGTCAGGGGACTCCATCTGTATCAACCTGTCTGTTAGTCAGGGGACTCCATCTGTATCAACCTGTCTGTAAGTCAGGGGACTCCATCTGTATCAACCTGTCTGTAAGTCAGTCAGGAGTCTCCATCTGTATCAACCTGTCTGTTAGTCAGGGGCTCCATCTGTATCAACCTGTCTGTTAGTCAGGGGACTCCATCTGTATCAACCTGTCTGTTAGTCAGGGGGCTCCATCTGTATCAACCTGTCTGTTAGTCAGGGGGTTCCATCTGTATCAACCTGTCTGTCAGTCAGGGGACTCCATCTGTATCAACCTGTCTGTCAGTCAGGGGACTCCATCTGTATCAACCTGTCTGTTAGTCAGTCAGGGGTCTCCATTTGTATCAACCTGTCTGTTAGTCAGGGGACTCCATCTGTATCAACCTGTCTGTTAGTCAGTCAGGATCTGTATCAACCTGTCTGTCAGTCAGGGGACTCCATCTGTATCAACCTGTCTGTTAGTCAGGGGACTCCATCTGTATCAACCTGTTAGTCAGTCAGGGGACTCCATCTGTATCAACCTGTCTGTTAGTCAGGGGACTCCATCTGTATCAACCTGTTAGTCAGTCAGGGGACTCCATCTGTATCAACCTGTCTGTTTCAGTCAGGGACTCCATCTGTATCAACCTGTCTGTTAGGCAGGGGACTCCATCTGTATCAACCTGTCTGTTAGTCAGTCAGTGGACTCCATCTGTATGAACCTGTCTGTTAGTCAGGGGACTCCATCTGTATCAACCTGTCTGTTAGTCAGTCAGTAGGCTCCATCTGTATGAACCTGTCTGTTAGTCAGTCAGGGGACTCAATCTGTATCAACCTGTCTGTTAGTCAGGGACTCCATCTGTATCAACATGTCTGTTAGTCAGGGGACTCCATCTGTATCAACCTGTCTGTTATTCAGGGGTCTCCATCTGTATCAACCTGTCTGTTAGTCAGTCAGGGGGCTCCATCTGTATCAACCTGTCTGTTAGTCAGGGCCATCTGTATCAACCTGTCTGTTAGTCAGGGGTCTCCATCTGTATCAACCTGTCTGTTAGTCAGGGGTCTCCATCTGTATCAACCTGTCTGTTAGTCAGGGGGCTCCATCTGTATCAACCTGTCTGTCAGTCAGGGGACTCCATCTGTATCAACCTGTCAGTCTGTTAGTCAGTCAGGGGACTCCATCTGTATCAACCTGTCTGTTAGTCAGGGACTCCATCTGTATCAACCTGTCTGTTAGTCAGGGGACTCCATCTGTATCAACCTGTCTGTTAGTCAGGGGTTCCATCTGTATCAACCTGTCTGTCAGTCAGGGGACTCCATCTGTATCAATCTGTCTGTTAGTCAGGGGGCTCCATCTGTATCAACCTGTCTGTTAGTCAGGGGGTTCCATCTGTATCAACCTGTCTGTCAGTCAGGGGACTCCATCTGTATCAACCTGTCTGTCAGTCAGGGACTCCATCTGTATCAACCTGTCTGTCAGTCAGGGTCATCTGTATCAACCTGGGACTCCATCTGTATCAACCTGTCTAGTCAGTCAGGGGACTCCATCTGTATCAACCTGTCTGTCAGTCAGGGGACTCCATCTGTATCAACCTGTCTGTTAGTCAGGGGACTCCATCTGTATCAACCTGTCTGTTAGTCAGTCAGGGGACTCCATCTGTATCAACCTGTCTGTTAGTCAGGGACTCCATCTGTATCAACCTGTCTGTTAGTCAGGGGACTCCATCTGTATCAACCTGTCTGTTAGTTATGGGGCTCCATCTGTATCAACCTGTCAGTCAGGGGACTCCATCTGTATCAACCTGTCTGTTAGTCAGTCAGGGTCTCCATCTGTATCAACCTGTCTGTTAGTCAGTCAGGGGACTCCATCTGTATCAACCTGTCTGTTAGTCAGGGACTCCATCTGTATCAACCTGTCTGTTAGTCAGGGGACTCCATCTGTATGACAACCTGTCTGTTAGTCAGTCAGGGGACTCCATCTGTATCAACCTGTCTGTTCAGTCAGGGGACTCCATCTGTATCAACCTGTCTATTTCAGTCAGGGACTCCATCTGTATCAACCTGTCTGTTAGTCAGTCAGGGGACTCCATCTGTATCAACCTGTCTGTTAGTCAGTCAGGGGACTCCATCTGTATCAACCTGTCTGTTAGTCAGGGGACTCTCCATCTGTATCAACCTGTCTGTTAGTCAGTCAGGGACTCCATCTGTATCAACCTGTCTGTTAGTCAGTCAGGGGACTCCATCTGTATCAACCTGTCTGTTAGTCAGTCAGGGACTCCATCTGTATCAACCTGTCTGTCAGTCAGGGACTCCATCTGTATCAACCTGTCTGTTAGTCAGTCAGGGGACTCCATCTGTATCAACCTGTCTGTTAGTCAGGGGACTCCTGTATCTGTCTGTAAGTCAGTCAGGGGACTCCATCTGTATCAACCTGTCTGTTAGTCAGGGGACTCCATCTGTATCAACCTGTCTGTTAGTCAGGGGACTCCATCTGTATCAACCTGTCTGTTAGTCAGGGGACTCCATCTGTATCAACCTGTCTGTTAGTCAGTCAGGGGACTCCATCTGTATCAACCTGTCTGTTAGTCAGGGGACTCCATCTGTATCAACCTGTCTGTCAGTCAGGGGACTCCATCTGTATCAACCTGTCTGTTAGTCAGTCAGGGGACTCCATCTGTATCAACCTGTCTGTTCAGTCAGGGGACTCCATCTGTATCAACCTGTCTGTTAGTCAGTCAGGGACTCCATCTGTATCAACCTGTCTGTTCAGTCAGGGGGACTCCATCTGTATCAACCTGTCTGTTAGTCAGGGGACTCCATCTGTATCAACCTGTCTGTAGTCAGTCAGGGACTCCATCTGTATCAACCTGTCTGTCAGTCAGGGGACTCCATCTGTATCAACCTGTCTGTTAGTCAGGGACTCCATCTGTATCAACCTGTCTGTTAGTCAGTCAGGGGACTCCATCTGTATCAACCTGTCTGTTAGTCAGGGACTCCATCTGTATCAACCTGTCTGTTAGTCAGGGGACTCCATCTGTATCAACCTGTCTGTTAGTCAGGGGACTCCATCTGTATCAACCTGTCTGTTAGTCAGGGGACTCCATCTGTCTGTTATCTCCATCTGTATCAACCTGTTAGTCAGTCAGGGGACTCCATCTGTATCAACCTGTCTGTTAGTCAGGGGACTCCATCTGTATCAACCTGTCTGTTAGTCAGTCAGGGGACTCCATCTGTATCAACCTGTCTGTTAGTCAGGGACTCCATCTGTATCAACCTGTCTGTCAGTCAGGGGACTCCATCTGTATCAACCTGTCTGTTAGTCAGGGGACTCCATCTGTATCAACCTGTCTGTTAGTCAGGGGACTCCATCTGTATCAACCTGTCTGTTAGTCAGTCAGGGGACTCCATCTGTATCAACCTGTCTGTTAGTCAGGGGACTCCATCTGTATCAACCTGTCTGTTAGTCAGGGGACTCCATCTGTATCAACCTGTCTGTTAGTCAGGGAGACTCCATCTGTATCAACCTGTCTGTTAGTCAGTCAGGGGACTCCATCTGTATCAACCTGTCTGTTAGTCAGGGACTCCATCTGTATCAACCTGTCTGTTAGTCAGGGGACTCCATCTGTATCAACCTGTCTGTTAGTCAGGGGCTCCATCTGTATCAACCTGTCTGTCAGGGACTCCATCTGTATCAACCTGTCTGTTAGTCAGGGGACTCCATCTGTATCAACCTGTCTGTTAGTCAGTCAGGGCTCCATCTGTATCAACCTGTCTGTTAGTCAGTCAGGGGACTCCATCTGTATCAACCTGTCTGTTAGTCAGGGGACTCCATCTGTATCAACCTGTCTGTTAGTCAGTCAGAGACTCCATCTGTATCAACCTGTCTGTAAGTAGTCAGGGGGCTCCATCTGTATCAACCTGTCTGTTAGTCAGGGGACTCCATCTGTATCAACCTGTCTGTTAGTCAGGGGACTCCATCTGTATCAACCTGTCTGTTAGTCAGTCAGGGGACTCCATCTGTATCAACCTGTCTGTTAGTCAGGAGACTCCATCTGTATCAACCTGTCTGTCTTTCAGTCAGGGGACTCCATCTGTATCAACCTGTCTGTTAGTCAGTCAGGGGACTCCATCTGTATCAACCTGTCTGTTAGTCAGTCAGGGGACTTCATCTGTATCAACCTGTCTGTTAGTCAGGGGACTCCATCTGTATCAACCTGTCTGTTAGTCAGGGGACTCCATCTGTATCAACCTGTCTGTTAGTCAGTCAGGAGACTCCATCTGTATCAACCTGTCTGTTAGTCAGTCAGGGACTCCATCTGTATCAACCTGTCTGTTAGTCAGTCAGTAGACTCCATCTGTATCAACCTGTCTGTTAGTCAGTCAGGGGACTCCATCTGTATCAACCTGTCTGTTAGTCAGGGGACTCCATCTGTATCAACCTGTCTGTAAGTCAGGGGACTCTGTTAGTCAGTCAGTCAGGGGACTCCATCTGTATCTGTTAGTCAGTCAGTGGACTCCATCTGTATCAACCTGTCTGTTAGTCAGACTCCATCTGTATCAACCTGTCTGAGTCAGGGGACTCCATCTGTATCAACCTGTCTGTTCAGTCAGGGTCTCCCATCAACCTGTCTGTATCAGGGGCTCCATCTGTATCAACCTGTCTGTCAGTCAGGGGACTCCATCTGTATCAACCTGTCTGTCAGTCAGGGGACTCCATCTGTATCAACCTGTCTGTTAGTCAGTCAGGGGACTCCATTTGTATCAACCTGTCTGTTAGTCATGGGACTCCATATGTATCAACCTGTCTGTTAGTCAGGGGACTCCATCTGTATCAACCTGTCTGTTAGTCAGTCAGGATCTGTATCAACCTGTCTGTCAGTCAGGGGACTCCATCTGTATCAACCTGTCTGTTAGTCAGGGGACTCCATCTGTATCAACCTGTTAGTCAGTCAGGGGACTCCATCTGTATCAACCTGTCTGTTAGTCAGGGGACTCCATCTGTATCAACCTGTTAGTCAGTCAGGGGACTCCATCTGTATCAACCTGTCTGTTACTCAGTCAGAGGACTCCATCTGTATCAACCTGTCTGTTAGGCAGGGGTCTCCATCTGTATCAACCTGTCTGTTAGTCAGTCAGTAGACTCCATCTGTATCAACCTGTCTGTTAGTCAGGGGACTCCATCTGTATCAACCTGTCTGTTAGTTATGGGGCTCCATCTGTATCAACCTGTCTGTTAGTCAGTCAGGGGACTCCATCTGTATCAACCTGTCTGTTAGTCAGGAGACTCCATCTGTATCAACCTGTCTGTCTTTCAGTCAGGGGACTCCATCTGTATCAACCTGTCTGTTAGTCAGTCAGGGGACTCCATCTGTATCAACCTGTCTGTTAGTCAGTCAGGGGACTTCATCTGTATCAACCTGTCTGTTAGTCAGGGGACTCCATCTGTATCAACCTGTCTGTTAGTCAGTCAGGAGACTCCATCTGTATCAACCTGTCTGTTAGTCAGTCAGGGGACTCCATCTGTATCAACCTGTCTGTTAGTCAGTCAGTAGACTCCATCTGTATCAACCTGTCTGTTAGTCAGTCAGGGGACTCCATCTGTATCAACCTGTCTGTTAGTCAGGGGACTCCATCTGTATCAACCTGTCTGTAAGTCAGGGGACTCCATCTGTATCAACCTGTCTGTAAGTCAGTCAGGAGTCTCCATCTGTATCAACCTGTCTGTTAGTCAGGGGCTCCATCTGTATCAACCTGTCTGTCTGTCAGGGGTCTCCATCTGTATCAACCTGTCTGTTAGTCAGTCAGGGGACTCCATTTGTATCAACCTGTCTGTTAGTCATGGGACTCCATCTGTATCAACCTGTCTGTTAGTCAGGGGACTCCATCTGTATCAACCTGTCTGTTAGTCAGTCAGGATCTGTATCAACCTGTCTGTCAGTCAGGGGACTCCATCTGTATCAACCTGTCTGTTAGTCAGGGGACTCCATCTGTATCAACCTGTTAGTCAGTCAGGGGACTCCATCTGTATCAACCTGTCTGTTAGTCAGGGGACTCCATCTGTATCAACCTGTTAGTCAGTCAGGGGACTCCATCTGTATCAACCTGTCTGTTACTCAGTCAGAGGACTCCATCTGTATCAACCTGTCTGTTAGGCAGGGGACTCCATCTGTATCAACCTGTCTGTTAGTCAGTCAGTAGTCTTCATCTGTATCAACCTGTCTGTTAGTCAGGGGACTCCATCTGTATCAACCTGTCTGTCAGTCAGGAGACTCCATCTGTATCAACCTGTCTGTCAGTCAGGGGACTCCATCTGTATCAACCTGTCTGTTAGTCAGTCAGTAGGCTCCATCTGTATCAACCTGTCTGTTAGTCAGTCAGGGGACTCAATCTGTATCAACCTGTCTGTTAGTCAGGGGACTCCATCTGTATCAACCTGTCTGTTAGTCAAGAGACTCCATCTGTATCAACCTGTCTGTAAGTCAGTCAGGGGTCTCCATCTGTATCAACCTGTCTGTTAGTCAGGGACTCCATCTGTATCAACCTGTCTGTTAGTCAGGGGACTCCATCTGTATCAACCTGTCTGTTAGTTATGGGGCTCCATCTGTATCAACCTGTCTGTCAGTCAGGAGACTCCATCTGTATCAACCTGTCTGTCAGTCAGGGGACTCCATCTGTATCAACCTGTCTGTTAGTCAGTCAGTAGGCTCCATCTGTATCAACCTGTCTGTTAGTCAGTCAGGGGACTCAATCTGTATCAACCTGTCTGTTAGTCATTGGACTCCATCTGTATCAACCTGTCTGTTAGTCAAGAGACTCCATCTGTATCAACCTGTCTGTAAGTCAGTCAGGGGTCTCCATCTGTATCAACCTGTGTGTTAGTTATGGGGCTCCATCTGTATCAACCTGTCTGTTAGTCAGTCAGGGGACTCCATCTGTATCAACCTGTCTGTTAGTCAGGAGACTCCATCTGTATCAACCTGTCTGTCTTTCAGTCAGGGGACTCCATCTGTATCATCCTGTCTGTTAGTCAGTCAGGGGACTCCATCTGTATCAACCTGTCTGTTAGTCAGTCTGGGGAGTTCATCTGTATCAACCTGTCTGTTAGTCAGGGGACTCCATCTGTATCAACCTGTCTGTTAGTCAGGGGACTCCATCTGTATCAACCTGTCTGTTAGTCAGTCAGGAGACTCCATCTGTATCAACCTGTCTGTTAGTCAGTCAGGGGACTCCATCTGTATCAACCTGTCTGTTAGTCAGTCAGTAGACTCCATCTGTATCAACCTGTCTGTTAGTCAGTCAGGGGACTCCATCTGTATCAACCTGTCTGTTAGTCAGTCAGGGGACTCCATCTGTATCAACCTGTCTGTTAGTCAGGGGACTCCATCTGTATCAACCTGTCTGTTAGTCAGTCAGGGGACTCCATCTGTATCAACCTGTCTGTTAGTCAGGGGACTCCATCTGTATCAACCTGTCTGTTAGTCAGTCAGGGGACTCCATCTGTATCAACCTGTCTGTTAGTCAGTCAGGGGACTCCATCTGTATCAACCTGTTAGTCAGTCAGGGGACTACATGATAAACCATCTCTCCTGTCCTCCAGCTGTAGGAAAGAAGGTAGAGATGTTACACACAGCACTAATGACATCTTTAATGGTGGTAAGGTGAATTCCAGGACAGCCAAGTGATATGATTCTGACCTAGTCAATGTGACCAAACTGAAGTGTAACTGGTTCCTGACCATATACTTCCTCAGCCTTCCGCTCCTGATATAACGTAATTACTCAATAGAAAACATATATTAATAAAATGACTCTAACTACAGAATAGATTCAGGCTATGCAACGGGATGTGGAGCGTTAGGTTGCTGAATGCTTGTGGACGAGTATTTCTGATACGACCAAAGCACACACACTGTAACTATATACTGTCTGTCTGTCTGTCTGTCTGTCTGTCTGTCTGTCTGTCTGTCTGTCTGTCTGTCTGTCTGTCTGTCTGTCTGTCTGTCTGTCTGTCTGTCTGTCTGTCTGTCTGTCTGTCTGTCTGTCTGTCTGTCTGTCTGTCAGTGTGTGTGCAGACAGGCCTGCCTGACTGACTGACAGACAGACAGTCGACCTGTCTGCCTGCCTCTCTCCCTGTCTGTATGTATGTCAGCCTGCCTGTCTGTCTGCCTGCCTGTCTGTCTGTATTTCTGCCTGACTGTCTGCCTGTTTGTCTGTCTGCCTGACTCTCTGCCTGTCTGTCTGTCTGCCAGTCTGCCTGCCTGCCTGCCTGCCTGCCTGTCTGTCTGTATTTATGCCTGACTGTCTGCCTGTTTGTCTGTCTGCCTGACTCTCTGCCTGTCTGTCTGTCTGCCAGTCTGCCTGCCTGCCTGTCTGTCTGAATTTCTGCCTGACTGTCTGCCTGTTTGTCTGTCTGCCTGACTCTCTGCCTGTCTGTCTGTCTGCCAGTCTGCCTGCCTGCCTGCCTGTCTGCCGGTCTGCCTGCATGTCTGCCAGTCTGTCTGTATTTCTGCCTGCCTGTCTGCCTGTTTGTCTGTCTGCCTGCCTCTCTGCCTGTCTGTCTGCATGTCTGTCTGACCCTCTGTTGGTCCTCCGTCCGTCCGTCCGTCCGTCCGTCCGTCCGTCCGTCCGTCCGTCCGTCCGTCCGTCTGTCTGTCTGTCTGTCTGTCTGTCTGTCTGTCAGCCTGCCTGCCTGTCTGTCTGCCTGCCTGTCTGTATTTCTGCCTGACTGTCTGCCTGTTTGTCTGTTTGCCTGACTCTCTGCCTGTCTGTCTGTCTGCCAGTCTGCCTGCCTGCCTGTCTGCCGGTCTGCCTGCCTGTCTGCCTGTTTGTCTGTCTGCCTGCCTCTCTGCCTGTCTGTCTGCATGTCTGTCTGACCCTCTGTTGGTCTGTCCGTCCGTCCGCCCGCCCGCCCGCCCGCCCGTCCGCCCGTCCGTCCGTCCGTCCGTCCGTCCGTCCGTCCGTCCGTCCGTCCGTCCGTCCGTCCGTCCGTCCGTCCGTCCGTCCGTCCGTCCGTCCGTCCGTCCGTCCGTCCGTCCGTCTGTCTGTCTGTCTGTCTGTCTGTCTGTCTGTCTGTCTGTCTGTCTGTCTGTCTGTCTGTCTGTCTGTCTGTCTGTCTGTCTGTCAGCTGAGAAGGCAGTGACTTAGATCATCAAAACTCAAAATGGAATTTCTGATTTTCGACTCCGTCTCTCTCTCTCATCTGTCTGACAGAGACAGGAAGCAAGCTGAGAATCTGTGTGTGCTCATGTGTATTGTGTGCGTGCGTCTGACTGTGTGTGTTTAATAAAGCCTGAACGGTGCTAAGCTTTAGTAGGGTGCTGAGTCAGCATAGCTCCAGTCTGAATCACTGACCATGACTGAAACACATCCCAGCCAGCCTGATGCAGTATGAGTGTGTGTCCCAAACCGCCCCTGCCTCCACTCTCTCTCTCTCTCTCTCTCTCTCTCTCTCTCTCTCTCTCTCTCTCTCTCTCTCTCTCTCTCTCTCTCTCTCTCTCTCTCTCTCTCTCTCTCTCTCTCTCTCTCTCTCTCTCTCTCTCTCTCTCTCTCTCTCTCTCTCTCTCTCCCTCTCTCTCTCTCTCTCTCTCTCTCTCTCTCTCTCTCTCTCTCTCTCTCTCTCTCTCTCTCTCTCTCTGTCTCTCTCTCTCTCTCTCTCTCTCTCTCTCTCTCTCTCTCTCTCTCTCTCTCTCTCTCTCTCTCTCTCTCTGTCTCTCTCTCTCTCTCTCTCTCTCTCTCTCTCTCTCTCTCTCTCTCTCTCTCTCTCTCTCTCTCTCTCTCTCTCTCTCTCTCTCTCTCTCTCTCTCTCTCTCTCTCTCTCTCTCTCTCTCTCTCTCTCTCTCTCTCTCTCTCTCTCTCTCTCTCTCTCTCTCTCTCTCTCTCTCTCTCTCTCTCTCTCTCTCTCTCTCTCTCTCTCTCTCTCTCTCTCTCTCTCTCTCTCTCTCTCTCTCTCTCTCTCTCTCTCTCTCTCTCTCTCTCTCTCTCTCTCTCTCTCTCTCTCTCTCTCTCTCTCTCTCTCTCTCTCTCTCTCTCTCTCTCTCTCTCTCTCTCTCTCTCTCTCTCTCTCTCTCTCTCTCTCTCTCTCTCTCTCTCTCTCTCTCTCGCTCGCACGCACGCACGCACGCACGCACACACACACACACACACACACACACACACACACTGCAGTGGGCTGGGATGTGGGTTAGGGAGGTGTGCTGTTTTGCATGATTCAGAGAGAGATAAAGCAATGAGGCCAGGGAGAGCAGTATGCTTTATTTGTGACAAGGTCAGGAGTTTCTTTGTTCTGTTTTCATCATCGCTGCTCTGTTTTATTTACTAACATTACTGCTAAATCTAAACAAGTACTGTAGATTAGGACACATTCTGCCTTAGTTACACAGAAAGTGGAGGAGGCAGGGTGGGAGAGTGTGGTTGGGAGGGACTTAGACAGGATTAACAAACCAGAGACACGTCCATTTTACCACGCCAGCCAATCCCAGGTCTCTAAATGTAGATAAATCTGTCAGACACATACACACACACATATGCGCACACACACATATGCGCACACACACATATGCGCACACACACATATGCGCACACACACGCACGCACGCACGCACGCACGCACGCACGCACGCACACACACACACACACACACACACACACACACACACACACACACACACACACACACACACACACACACACACACACACACACACACACACACACACACACACACACACACATGGTAGCATGCACACACACACACACACACATACACGGTAGGATGCACACACACAAACAAACACATACACAGGTTGAATCAGGCAACATCGTGTAATGGTTCCAGCCAGTGAACTCACATGCTCTCAGAGTCCTAATTATATATTGCCCTGGCAGACAGAGAGAGATTGTGTATGTGTGTGTGCGTGTGTGTGTGCGTGTGTGTGTATATAAATATACAGTGCATTCTGAAAGTAGACCCCTTGACTTTTTCTGCATTTTGTTACGTTATAACCTTATTCTAAAATGGTTTAAATTAAAAATGTTCCTCGTCAATCTACACACATTACCCCACAATGAAATCACAATACCCCATAATGACATCACAATACCTCATTATGACAAGGCAAAAAAAGAAACATTTTTTTTTTAGACACAAATACCTTATATACAAACATTGGGGCAAAAAAGTATTTAGTCAGCCACTGATTGCGCAAGTTCTCCCACTTTAAAAAAAGAGAGAGGCCTGTAATTTTCATCATAGGTACACTTCTACTATGACAGACAAAATGAGCAAAAAAAATCCACAAAATCACATTGTAGGATTTTTAATGAATTTAATTAATTTATGGTGGAAAATAAGAGATTTGGGATTTGCTGGCGTGGGAAAATGGACGTGTCTCTGTTTTGTTAATCCTGTCTAAGTCCCTCCCAACCACACTGAACCAGACTTGTAGTCTACAATTTTTTTTCTAATGTCTTGGCTGATTTCTTTTGATTTGCCCATGATGTCAAGCAAATAGGCACAGAGTTTGAAGGTAGGCCTTGATAAACATCCACAGGTACACCTCCAATTGACTCAAATTAAGTCAATTAGCCTATCAGAAGCTTCTAAAGCCAGGACATACATTTCTGGAATTTTCCAAGCTGTTTAAAGGCACAGTCAACTTAGTGTATGTGACCCACTGGAATTGTGATACAGTGAATTATAAGTGAACTAATTCGTCTGTAAACAATCGTTGAAAAATGACTTGTGACCTGCACAAAGTAGATGTCCTAACCGACTTGCCAAAACTATAGTTTGTTAACAAGAAATGTGTGGTAGAAAAACTAGTTTTAATGACTCATAAGTGTATGTAAACTTCTGACTTCAACTGTATCCATCCTTTTGCCTAGTCACTTTACCCTGCCTTCATGTACATATCTACGTCTAATACCTTATTATTATCTATCCTGATGTCTAGTCACTTTACCCTTCCTTCATGTACATACACTAGGTGGACACCCCCTTAAAATGTGTTAATTGTACTGTTTCAGAGACACCTGTTGCTGACAAATCGAGCATACAGCCATGCAATCTCCCTAGGAAAACGTGCAATCTCCATAGACAAACGTTGGCAGTAGATTGGCCTTACTGACGAGCTCAGTGACTTTCAACGTGGCCTCTTCATAGGATGCCACCTTTCCAACAAGTTTGTTAATCAAATTTCTGCCCTGCTAGAGCTGCCCTGGTCAACTTTAAGTGCTGTAATTGTGAAGTGGAAACGTCTAGGAGCATCAACGGCTCAGCCGCGAAGTGGTAGGCCACACAAGCCCTCAGAACCGAGTGCTGAAGTCCGTACCGTGTTAAAATCATCTGTCCTCAGTTGCAACACACACAACCCAGTTCCAGAATGTATCTGGAAGCAAAGTCAGCATAAGAACTGTTCGTCTGGAGCTTAATAAAATGAGTTTCCATAAGATCACCATGCACGATGCCAAACGCTGGAGTGGTTTTAAAACTCGCAGCTATTGGGCTATAAACCATCTGGCAGTCTGACGGACGAATCAGGGTTTGGCGGATGCTACCTGCTCCAATGCATAGTGCCAACTGTAAAGTTTGGTGGAGGAGGAATAATGGTCTGGGTCTGTTTTTCATGGTTCAGGCCCCTTAGTTCCTGTGAAGGGAAATCTTAACGCTACATCATACAATGACATTCTAGACGATTCTGTGTTCCAACTTTGTGTTAACAGTTTGGGGAAAGCCCTTTCCTGTTTCAGCATGACAATGCCCCCATGCACAAATCGAGGTCCATACAGAAATAGTTTGTCGAGATCGGTGTGGAGGAACTTGACTGGCCTGCACAGAGCCCTGAACTCAACACAGGCTTAATCGCCCAACATCAGTACCCGACCTCACTAATGCTTTTATGGAAGCAAGTCCCTGCAGCAATGTTCCAACATCTAGTGGAAAGCCTTCCCAGAAGAGTGGAGGCTGTTATAGCAGCAATGTTCCTACATCTAGTGGAAAGCCTTCCCAGAAGAGTGGAGGCTGTTATAGCAGCAATGTTCCAACATCTAGTGGAAAGCCTTCCCAGAAGAGTGGAGGCTGTTATAGCAGCAATGTTCCATCATCTAGTGGAAAGCCTTCCCAGAAGAGAGGAGGCTGTTATAGCAGTAAAGGGGGGACCAACTCCATATTAAAGCCCATGATTTTGGACTGAGATGATGGATGAGTAGGTGTCCACATACTTTTGGTCATGTAGTGTATGTGTTTGCCTCATTCCCTGTTTACTCCTCAGCATTCACTGTGTACTGTCCTAGACTCATTCCCTGTTTACTCCTCAGCTTTCACTGTGTACTGTCCTCAACTCATTCCCTGTTTACTCCTCAGCTTTCACTGTGTCCTGTCCTCAACTCATTCCCTGTTTACTCCTCAGCTTTCACTGTGTCCTGTCCTCAACTCATTCCCTGTTTACTCCTCAGCTTTTACTGTGTCCTGTCCTAGACTCATTCCCTGTTTACTCCTCAGCTTTCACTGTGTCCTGTCCTAGACTCATTCCCTGTTTACTTCTCAGCTTTCAGTCAAACTTCCTACTACTCTTGCCAGTAAGTCAGACAGATCACAACTCATAGCTCAGCACAGCTTTACAGAGAGTGTGTGTGTGTGTGTGTGTGCATATATACATACACACTCTAGTCAGTCAGAGAGTCTGAGTGATCCCAGCTCAGCACAGCTTTACAGGGAGTTGTGTAGCGTGTCCGTGTGTGTACTCTAGTCAGTCAGACAGTCTGAGTGATCCCAGCTCAGCACAGCTTTACAGGGAGTTGTGTAGCGTGTCCGTGTGTGTGTGCGTGTACTCTAGTCAGACAGTCTGAGTGATCCCAGCTCAGCAAAGCTTTACAGAGAGGAAGTTAGAGATTTTCGACATGGCCAGTGTTTATTTCCTGGAATTCTTAAGCAGCTATCGTGTTTTAAGGATTTCTAGAGCTACTGGAACAGCTCAATGAGTATGATATGATATGTGGTTGTCTATCCTACCTTAGTTATAATGTAATGACTGATATGTGGTTGTCTATCCTACCTTAGTTATAATGTAATGACTGATATGTGGTTGTCTATCCTACCTTAGTTATAATATAATGACTGATATGTGGTTGTCTATCCTACCTCATGTCAGGACCCGGTTACGAACCCGGGTCTCCGGAGTGAGAATCAGTCACTTAACCAACTGAGCCACGAATAGTTGGCAGAACCCAGAAGATGAGGCAGACACAGCAGTACTTGAGACGGTGTATTTAATGAAGTAAAAAGTGAAGTTCTTCAGGAAAACATGTAACTCCACAACCTCAAAAGGAATTCCACAAGAACAAAGGTAATCCTCCAAGACAAAAAGGTAAATCCACAAGGTGGAAGGTAAAGCACAAAAAACCTCAAACAAACAAACAAGAACAAAAAACAGAATTCCACAAGAGAGTCCACCGGGATCAACAAGAGTTCACAGAGTACTAGGGCTGGGTGCTAACATACAAACACAGAGCAAAGAACTGAGGAAAACAAAGGGTTTAAATACAATCAGGGGAAACGAGGCACAGGTGCAAATAATAATGGGGATCAAGGGAAAACAAAAGGTCAAAAGGCACAATGGGGGCATCTAGTGACCAAAAACCGGAACAACCCTGGCCAAATCCTGACACGTTAGTTATAATATAATGACTGATATGTGGTTACATTTACATTTACATTTAAGTCATTTAGCAGACGCTCTTATCCAGAGCGACTTACAAATTGGTGCATTCACCTTACATACTGTGGTTGTCTATTCTACCTTAGTTATAATATAATGACTGATATGTAGTTGTCTATCCTACCTTAGTTATAATGTAATGACTGATATGTGGTTGTCTATCCTACCTTAGTTATAATGTAATGACTGATATGTGGTTGTCTATCCTACCTTAGTTATAATGACTGATATGTGGTTGTCTATCCTACCTTAGTTATAATATAATGACTGATATGTGGTTGTCTATCCTACCTTAGTTATAATGTAATGACTGATATGTGGTTGTCTATCCTACCTTAGTTATAATATAATGACTGATATGTGGTTGTCTGTCCTACCTTAGTTATAGTTAGTTAGTAATACACATTATTAACACAAGTACATACTGTAAAATACACATTAACACAAGTACATACTGTAAAATACACATTAACACACATACATACTGTAAAATACACATTAACACACGTACATACTGTAAAATACACATGTTAATAACACAAGTACATACTGTAAAATACACAATAACACAACCCACCTGGACAAGAGGAATACCTATGTGAGAATGCTGTTCATCGACTACAGCTCGGCATTCAACACCATAGTACCCTCCAAGCTCGTCATCAAGCTCGAGACCCTGGGTCTCGACCCCGCCCTGTGCAACTGGGTACTGGACTTCCTGACGGGCCGCCCCCAGGTGGTGAGGGTAGGCAACAACATCTCCTCCCCGCTGATCCTCAACACGGGGGCCCCACAAGGGTGCGTTCTGAGCCCTCTCCTGTACTCCCTGTTCACCCACGACTGCGTGGCCACGCACGCCTCCAACTCAATCATCAAGTTTGCGGACGACACAACAGTGGTAGGCTTGATTACCAACAACGACGAGACGGCCTACAGGGAGGAGGTGAGGGCCCTTGGAGTGTGGTGTCAGGAAAATAACCTCACACTCA
This sequence comes from Oncorhynchus gorbuscha, assembly GCF_021184085.1. Classification (NCBI taxonomy): domain Eukaryota; kingdom Metazoa; phylum Chordata; class Actinopteri; order Salmoniformes; family Salmonidae; genus Oncorhynchus; species Oncorhynchus gorbuscha. Next base: position 2,286,168 of record NC_060183.1, read on the forward strand.
ACGTCAACAAAACTAAGGAGATGATTGTGGACTTCAGGAAACAGCAGAGGGAACACCCCCTATCCACATCGATGGAACAGTAGTGGAGAGGGTAGCTAGTTTTAAGTTCCTCGGCATACACATCACAGACAAACTGAATTGGTCCACTCACACTGACAGCGTCGTGAAGAAGGCGCAGCAGCGCCTATTCAACCTCAGGAGGCTGAAGAAATTCGGCTTGTCACCAAAAGCACTCACAAACTTCTACAGATGCACAATCGAGAGCATCCTGGCGGGCTGTATCACCGCCTGGTACGGCAACTGCTCCGCCCTCAACCGTAAGGCTCTCCAGAGGGTAGTGAGGACTGCACAACGCATCACCGGGGGCAAACTACCTGCCCTCCAGGACACCTACACCACCCGTTGTTACAGGAAGGCCATAAAGATCATCAAGGACATCAACCACCCGAACCACTGCCTGTTCACCCCGCTATCATCCAGAAGGCGAGGTCAGTACAGGTGCATCAAAGCTGGGACCGAGAGACTGAAAAACAGCTTCTTCTTACCAGAGAGATGTATGTTTCTGTCGGCGCGATGCGTGGAGAAACCCGTTGGCTGGACCGCCCTGGATAGCGTCTTCCCAGTAAGCCATGTTTCCGTGAAGCAGAGAACGTTGCAGTCTCTGATGTCCCTCTGGAATGCCACCCTTGCTCGGATTTCGTCAACCTTGTTGTCGAGAGACTGGACATTGGCAAGAAGAATGCTGGGATGTGGTGTGCGATGTGCCCTTTTTCGGAGTCTGACCAGAACACCGCCTTGTTTCCCTCTTTTTCGGAGTCGTTTTTTTGGGTCGCTGCATGCGATCCATTCCGTTGTCCTGTTTGTAAGGCAGAACACAGGATCCGCGTCGCGGAAAACATATTCTTGGTCGTACTGATGGTGAGTTGACGCTGATCTTATATTCAGTAGTTCTTCTCGACTGTATGTAATGAAACCTAAGATGACCTGGGGTACTAATGTAAGAAATAACACGTAAAAAAAACAAAAAAACTGCATAGTTTCCTAGGAACGCGAAGCGAGGCGGCCATCTCTGTCGGCGCCGGAAGTTCACCAGCTAACGTATTGAGTTAACCAGCTAACGTATTGAGTTAACCAGCTAACTTGTGGAGTTAACCAGCTAACCTGTGGAGTTAACCAGCTAACTTGTGGAGTTAACCAGCTAACTTATGGAGTTAACCAGCTAACGTATTGAGTTAACCAGCTAACTTGTGGAGTTAACCAGCTAACTTGTGGAGTTCACCAGCTAACGTATTGAGTTAACCAGCTAACGTATTGAGTTAACCAGCTAACTTGTGGAGTTAACCAGCTAACCTGTGGAGTTAACCAGCTAACTTGTGGAGTTAACCAGCTAACTTATGGAGTTAACCAGCTAACGTATTGAGTTAACCAGCTAACTTGTGGAGTTAACCAGCTAACCTGTGGAGTTAACCAGCTAACTTATGGAGTTAACCAGCTAACTCATTGGTGATTCACGATCGTCGTAAGGAGTGGACCAAGATGCAGCGTGGTATGTGATGATGTCATGATGATTTATTAATTAAAGAAAGAACACTGAATACAAATTATACAAAACAATAAACGAATAACAACCGTGAAGCTATAATGAGAACTGTGCTGGACAGGAGGAAGTGCTGTGCTGTGCTGACACAAGCAACTAACATCCTTAGTGAAAACAATGTACTGAGCAGATTACCGTACGACAGACCACGTATTCACCCTGCACACCCTAATTGACAAACAAACCAATCAAAACAAAGGCAAACTCTTCTCATGCTTTGTTGATTGAAAAAAAGGAGGTGATGGTCTGAGGGTCTGCTATACAAACTGATGGATGGCTTCTTTTTTTGTTAAGGGAAAAACATACAACATTATAAAATCGATGTATACAAACATCAAGTGTGCGGTTAAATTGGCAAAAAAACGACATTTCTTTTCACTGGGCCGTGGGGTAAGACAGGGATGCAGCTTGAGCCCCATCCTCTTCAACATTTACATTCGGAAAGTATACAGACACTTCACTTTTTGTTACGTTTCAACCTTATTCTAAAATGGATTAAATTCATTTTTTAAAACCTTTATTTAACTAGAAAAGTCAGTTAAAGAACAAATTCTTATTTTCAATGACGTCCTAGGAACAGTGGGTTAACTGCCTGTTCAGGGGCAGAACGACAGATTTGTACCTTGTCAGCTCGGGGATTTGAACTTGCGGTTACTAGTCCAACGCTCTAACCACTAGGCTACCCTGCCTCCCCAATCTACACACAATACACCATAATGACAACGTGAAAAAAAGTTTTTTAGAAATGTTTGCAAATTTATTACAAATAAAAAAACAGAAATATCTTATTTACATAAGTAGTCGAACCCTTTGCTATGAGACTCGAAATGGAGCTCAGATGCATCCTGTTTCCATTGATTATCCTTGAGCTGTTTCTACAACTTGATTGGAGTCCACCTGTGGTAAATTCAAGTGATTAGACATGATTTGGCACACACCTGTCTATATAAGGTCCCACAGTTGACACTGCATGTCAGAGCAAAAACCAAGTCATGAGGTCGTAGAAATTATCTGTTGAACTCCGAGACAGGATTGTGTCGAGGCACAGAAGGGTACCAAAACCCTGGGGAAGGGTACCAAAACATTTATTCAGCATTGAATGTCCCCAAGAACACAGTGGCCTCCATCATTCTTAAATGGAAGAAATTTGGAACCACCAAGACTCCTCTGAGCAATCGGGGGGGAGAAGGGCAATCGGGAGAGAAGGATCAGGGGACCTTGGTCCTTGGTCCTTGGTCCTTGGTCAGGTAGGTGACCAAGAACCCGATGGTCACTCTGACAGTGCTCCAGAGATGTTCTCTGTCAAGATGGGAGAAACTTCCAGAAGGACAACCATCTCTGCAGCACTCCACCAATAAGGGCTTTATGGTAGAGTGGCCAGACGGAAGCCACTCCTCAGTAATAGGAAGATGACAGTCCGCTTGGAGTTTAGCAAAATCACTTACTCTCAGACTATGAGAAACAAGATTCTCTGGTCTGATGAAACCAAGATTGAACTATTTGGCCTGAATGTCAAGTGTCATGTCTGGAAGAAAACAGGCACTGTTCATTACCTGGCCAATACCATCTCATGTTTTTCAGCGGCAGGGACTGGGAGACTAGTCAGGATCGAGGGAAAGATGAACAGAGAAAAGTACAGGAAGATCCTTGATTAAAACCTGCTCCAGAGCACTCAGGACCTCAGGCTGAAGGTTCACCTTCCAACAGGACAACGACCCTAAACACACAGCCAAGACCACGCAAGAGTGGCTTTGGGACAAGTCTCTAAATGTCCTTGAGTGGCCCAGCCAGAGCCCGGACTTAAACCCGATCATACCCAAGAAGACTCGAGGCTGTAATCGCTGCCAAAGGTGCTTCAACAAAGTACTGAGTAAAGGGTCTGAATACTTATGGAAATGTGACATTTCAGTTTTTTTTTATACATTTGCAAAAATGACTAAAAACCTGAGAGAGAGAGAAACATACGACATTATAAAATCCATGTACACAAACAACAAGTGTGCGGTTAAAATTGTCAAAAAACACACATTTTTCACACAGGGTCATGGGGTGAGACAGGGATGCAGTTTAAGCCCCACCCTATTCAACATATATATCAACGAATTGGCGAGGGAACAAGAAGAGCACCCGACCTCACCCTACTAGAATCTGAAGTCAAATGTCTACTGTTTTACATTTACATTTACATTACATTTAAGTCATTTAGCAGACGCTCTTATCCAGAGCGACTTACAAATTGGTGCATTCACCTTATGACATCCAGTGCATCTGAGTCTTTTAAGGGGGGGAGGTTAGAAGGAATACTTATCCTATCCTCGGTATTCCTTAAAGAGGTGGGGTTTCAGGTGTCTCCGGGAGGTGGTGATTGACTCCGCTGTCCTGGCGTCGTGAGGGAGTTTGTTCCACCATTGTTCCACCATTGGGGAGCCAGAGCAGCGAACAGTTTTGACTGGGCTGAGCGGGAACTGTACTTCCTCAGTGGTAGGGAGGCGAGCAGGCCAGAGGTGGATGAACGCAGTGCCCTTGTTTGGGTGTAGGGCCTGATCAGAGCCTGGAGGTACTGAGGTGCCGTTCCCCTCACAGCTCCGCAGGCAAGCACCATGGTCTTGTAGCGGATGCGAGCTTCAACTGGAAGCCAGTTGAGAGAGCGGAGGAGCGGGGTGACGTGAGAGAACTTGGGAAGGTTGAACACCAGACGGGCTGCGACGTTCTGGATGAGTTGTAGGGGTTTAATGGCACAGGCAGGGAGCCCAGCCAACAGCGAGTTGCAGTAATCCAGACGGGAGATGACAAGTGCCTGGATTAGGACCTGCACCGCTTCCTGTGTGAGGCAGGGTCGTACTCTGCGGATGTTGTAGAGCATGAACCTACAGGAACGGGCCACCGCCTTGATGTTAGTTGAGAACGACAGGGTGTTGTCCAGGATCACGCCAAGGTTCTTAGCGCTCTGGGAGGAGGACACAATGGAGTTGTCAACCGTGATGGCGAGATCATGGAACGGGCAGTCCTTCCCCGGGAGGAAGAGGAGCTCCGTCTTGCCGAGGTTCAGCTTGAGGTGGTGATCCGTCATCCACACTGATATGTCTGCCAGACATGCAGAGATGCTGATGCTTCTGTCACCAACCAAGGAGGGCCTACAGCAGCACCTAGATGTTCTGCACAGATTCTGACAGACCTGGGCCCTGACAGTAAATCTCAGTAAGACAAAATTAACGGTGTTCCAAAACAGGTCCAGTTGCCAGGTACACAAATACAAATTCCATCTAGACACCGTTGCCCTAGAGCATACAAAAAACGATACCTACCTCGGCCTAAACATCAGCGCCACAGGTAACTTCCACAAAGCCGTGAACGATCTGAGAGACAAGGCGAGAAGGACATTCTACACCATCAAAAGGAACATAAAATTTGAAATACCAATTAGAATGTGGCAAAATAATCAGTTATAGAACCCATTGCCCTTCATTGCTGTTTGGTCTGGGGTCCACTCACCAACCAAAACAATCACAAAATGGGACAAAGCAATTCCCAAACCAAACCTTCCATAACAAAGCCAACACCTACAGAGAGATGAACCTGGAGAAGAGTCCCCTAAGCAAGTTGGTCCTGGGGCTCTGTTCACAAACACAAACACACCCCACAGAGCCCCAGGACAACAGCACAATTAGACCCAACCAAATCACGAGAAAACAAAATGATAATTACTTGACACATTGGAAATAATTAACAAAAAAACTGAGCAAACTAGAATGCTATTTGGCCCTACACAGAGAGTACACAGTGGCAGAATACCTGACCACTGTGACTGACTCAAACTTAAGGAAAGCTTTGACTATGTACAGACTCAGTGAGCATAGTCTTGCCATTGAGAAAGTCCGCCGTAGGCAGACATGGCTCTCAAGAGAAGACAGGCTATGTGCTCACTGCCCACAAAATTAGGTGGAAACTGAGC